>NC_142160.1:10010000-10161734 GCF_024610735.1 Ursus americanus | reverse complement strand
TGAGCACCCGGCTCTAGGAGATGCAGGGTCAGAACATGGAAGCCAAGAGTCTTTGTTCACCAGCAATACCCACAGTGGACTATTATGTGAGTAACTTTCTACTGTTTTTAAAGGTAGTAAAAATGGTTTATTGTTAAAAAGGTTGATTTGCTAGCTAAATTGTGGAAGGAGCCGAGATGCCCTTCAACAGATGACTGGATTAAGAAGATGTGGTCCATATATACAATGGAATATTACTCAGCTGTCAAAAAGAACGATCTCTCAACATTTGCAGCAACATGGACGACACTGGAGGAGATAATACTAAGTGAAATAAGTCAAGCAGAGAAAGACAATTATCATATGGTTTCACTTATTTGTGGAACATAAGGAGAAGGAAGGGCCAAATGAAGGGGGGGAACAGAGGGGGAAATGAACTACAAGAGACTGTGGACTCTGGGAAACAAACTGAGGGCTTCAGAGGGGAGGAGGGTGGGGGATTGGGATAGGCTGGTGATGGGTAGTAAGGAGGGCACATATTGCATGGTGCACTGGGTGTTATATGCAAATAATGAATCATGCAACATTGCATCAAAAACTGGGGATGTACTATATGGTGACTAACATAAAATAATAAAAAATTATAATAAAAAAATAAAAAAATAAAAGGTTGATTTGCTATAACAAATTATATTTTCCTAAATGGTATAGAGGGAACATAGACAATGCTTGAACACTAAATCAAAAATTCAGAATACAAAATAACTTTTATGCTATGACAACAATGTAAAGTTAAGGGGCACCTGGGTGGCTCAGTTGGTTAAGCATCTGACTCTCGATTTCAGTTCAGGTGTTAATCTCAAGGTTGTGAGTTCAAACCCCATGTTGGGTTCCACACTGGACATGGAGCCTACTTTAAAAAAACACGCACACACTGTAAAGTTATATTCACTTTGGGGCCAAAACATGGAAAAAATACAGAAACTTATTTATTAAGTAGTAGAGATTATAGACCAACTTTTTATCTTAACTAAATTTCAATAATTTCTTTTTTGAGAAGGTAATACATATTCTATTTAAGAAGGTTAATGTGAGAAAATATACTTGAAGAAAATGTCAACCTTTAACATTTTGGTTATAATTGGAGGATTAACAGAAGATTAAATTCTAGTTATCTGGAAATTTTACCTATGCAGATGTGCTCATTAACCCACTACTACTAGAAAAATGAGGAAATGCTGAACACCGTATATAAATCTAATTGCGGGCCGTCTGAGGCATGATAAGGACAGGAGGAGATGCATGAGAGCAAGTGATAGAACTTCTAAAGTCGGACATGGAAAATCATCAAGACATTTGTATTCCCTGCAAAAGCTCACTAAAAGGGGACTTGGGCAGAGAATGATTTTAAGAGTCCAGTGCATAGGATGACCTATTCTGTGAATACCAATCAGCCTCCTTCTCCTGTAGCCACTCCTGTCGTTGTCCAATGGGCTCAGGAACAAAGTGGTCATGGTGGCAAGGAGGGAGGTTACACATGGACTCAGCAACATGGATTTCCTCTCCCCAAGGCCAGCCTGGCTACAGCTGCCACTGGGCACCCAACAGAGACCAAAACTGAGTCCCTAATACGGCACCGTTCCCGGGGTGATTAGCTAACCACCTGGTGTTAGGTTGATTACATTTGGACCACTTCCACCATGGAAGGGGAAGAACTTTGTTCTTCCTGAAGTGGACACGCAGAAGAGAAGATACACCCAGAAGAAGAAGCAGAGTGAAGACAGAGGCAGAGATCTGAGTAAAGTGGCCACAAGCAATGCCAAGGAGTATGGCAGCCACCACATCAGAAGCTAGAAAAGTCATGGAATGATTCTCCCTTAGAGCCCCCAGGGGAAAGGTGACCCTGCTGGATTTCAGACCGGCCTTCCTCTAGCAACTGATAAAAGAAATACAACCTTTGGAAACCCTGTTGTTTAAAGAAAGAGCACTCAATTTCAAAGTTAAAAGATCTAGATTGAGTCTTGCCTCTATCCGGGAGGACGGCAAATCACTTCACTTTTCTGAGGCTCCGTGTCTTCCTCTGCAAAGCTAAGAATCTTAAGATGAGATCCCATAAAGAAAAACCCTTTGTGTGGGGCGCCTGCGTGGCACAGTCGCTGGGCGTCTGCCTTCGGCTCAGGGTGTGATCCCGGCGTTATGGGATCGAGCCCCACATCAGGCTCCTCTGCTAGGAGCCTGCTTCTTCCTCTCCCACTCCCCCTGCTTGTGTTCCCTCTCTCACTGGCTGTCTCTGTCAAATAAACAAATAAAATCTTAAAAAAAAAAAAAAAAAGAGAGAGATCCATTGGGGAAAAAAAAAAGAAAAACGCTTTGTGAACTTAAGCATGACGTAAGTTACCATCACCCTCCTCAAACATTTTTTGTTATTTTTCTTTTTTAAAGACTTTATTTATTTGAGAGAGAACACGAACAAGGGGAGGGGCAGAGAGAGAGGGAGAAGCAGACTCCCCACTGAGCAGGGAGCCTGATGAAGGGCTCCATCCCGGGACCCCAGGATCATGACCTGAGCCAAAGGCAGACACTTAACCGACTGAGCCACCCAGGCGCCCCTCCTTCCTCAGACATTTAAAATTCATTTTTAAAAAAGATTTATTTAGGGGCGCCTGGGTGGCACAGCGCTTAAGCGTCTGCCTTCGGCCCAGGGCGTGATCCCAGCGTTAAGGGATCGAGCCCCACATCAGGCTCTTCTGCGGGGAGCCTGCTTCTTCCTCTCCCACTCCTCCTGCTTGTGTTTCCTCTCTCACTGGCTGTCTCTATCTCTGTCAAATAAATAAATAAATTAATTAATTAATTTTTTAAAAAGATTTATTTATTTTGAGAGAGAGGGAAAGGAGGAGAGAAAGAGCATGTGGGCAAGTGGGGGGTGGGGCAGAGGGAGAGCGAGAGAGAATCTCAAGCAAACTCCCCGCTGAGTGCAGATCCTGGCGCAGGGTTTGATCTCGGGACCCTGAGATCATGACCTGAGCTAAAATCAGGAGTCAGACACCTAAGTGCTTAACTCACTGAGCCACTCAGGTGCCCCTAAAATTCACTTTCAGACACGGGTTATCCCTTAAACTACCATTTCACTTTCCAAAAAAGTCCTAGAAATATCACCCTCCACCAATACAGCAGCCTGCTACCCTGTGAGGAGAAGATGGTCGACTTACATAATGAACGGTGCTTTTGTTTAGGGCATTGGAGCAGGTAGCATCTGACTTTAATTCCTGAGTGAAACCCAGACCACAACCTGGCAGGGGGAGGGGGTCCACGTCAAGGCATCCTGCGGCTCCCACAGGGGGCCCTGGGGGAACCGCCGCTCCCATTCCCATGCGGTCTGGCTTTGGCTGGAGGAAGGGGAACCAGCCTGGGCTTCACCACCACTGAGGAACATGTCCTTCCATCCTCCCTTGCAAAAAGGTGTGAGGTGGCCCTCAGTGCACTGTCACGTACACACACAATAGGCAGCACACACGTATGGATCCCAGGACCCACAGGTAGCCACGTGAACATCATCACACAGGTGCCCGCACCCCTACCTGAGGCACGTGCTTTCCCAGGCACACAGATACACAGACAGACACAGCTTGAGCTTTTCCTAGCTAGGCAGGACTTCCAAAGGCTCGGGAAAGAGAGGCCATAGCAGGGGCCAGCATGCATTTCCCAGGGGCCGTTACTTAATCATCTCTCTGTGTCTAGTCTCCTAAATTGATGTTGGTACCTCCCACCGACACTTCAACCTCACCTGGCCTGCATCAGTACTGCTCCACCCCTGAATGGGCACAGCAGGTGCCAAGGGAATCAGTGTGCCCCTCCACATGCCATGGACCAGTGTCCTGAAAAGAGAACATTTATCTCATAAAGCTTTCTCCCAGCCCAGTCATTTCTTTATACTAGGTGCTGTATACAGCTCATTTTTAAAATAATTTTCTTTCTCAGGGTACCTGGGTGGCTCAGTGAGTTAAGCATCTGAGTTTTGATTTCTGCTCAGGTCATGATCTCAGGGTCGTGGGATCGAACCCTGCATCAGGCTCTGCGCTCAGTGGGGAGTCTGCTTGAGATGCTCTCTCTCCCTCTGCCTCTCCTTCTCCCCCTCCTCTCAAAATAAATAAATAAATCTTTAAAAAATAATAATTTTCTTTCTCATGGCTCCCTCTTTTCAGAGCACTAATAAACTACTCTTTTAAATTAGATTTAGCAATGAGTTCAGTTTCTAAGTAGCTCAAAGTCCTAGAGAGCAGTGATGGGCAGTTGACACCCGCAGGCTAGGATCTCAGAGTAGAGGGAGATTTTTTACTCCAAATGAGTTTCTCCAAGGAACATAATAACACTAACGAACGCAGGATTGTTTTCCTGTGTAAACTCCCTTAAATAGGACCCCCCGCCATGACTTCCTTTTAGCTTTATATAAGTCATTTAAAAAAAAAAAAGAGTCCCAAAGAGAGACAAGAAAAAGTAAGCATGACATTCCCCAATACCCTCCACTCACTGTGTCATATCCCTGTCATTCCCAACGTGAATCAGAGAGTGAAGAGAGCAATAAACAGAAGCTTCCTTGATGGTTCCCAGAGTGTTGTGCGGGACCACACAGCCACCACCACAGCCCATCTCTAAAGTGCACAGAAAGCCATATACACAAAGATGCCTGTTTCCTGTCTTTGCAGTTAAACCAAAACCAAAACCCACGAAGCAAGCCCCAAGCCAAGCCGCCATGATGGCAGGCCTCCGGTCTCTCAGCCCCAGCTGTCAGAGAGGCGTGCCAGCCTTTGTGCAGTGCTGCACATGAGTAAGCCGGAGATGGCTAAGTGGAATTTTGAGAAATAACAAACTCAAGACATGGATGTGGTTATCCAAACATCAAGGGACTTCTCCATTTGCACATGGATAATGATGCAGTTATATGCTTTGTTACATGGAGACCAGATGGGAGCAACTGAGCCCATCCTCAGCTTCCTGTCCCCCTGGAAGTCTTTACACCCACACTTCAGGGCTGGAAGGAGAGATGAGAAACCACTGGAATCAAACCAAGATGGATTTCACATTCGGTCCTTAACGTCTAAACAGGTGCAGAAAAGTCATGGGCACCCAGAAGTTTGACCCAAGCTCTATTCCTCCACCAGCTCACCAATTCTGGAGATTTCATTGAGAATCAGGCAATCTAGCTTTCCTCAGGTGCAGAATTGGGGTGGTGGCATTAGAATTTATATCCCTCCTGGTAATTAGGCAATTCAGCACTTGGAAAATACTGAAATCTTTGCCTTGCGGTATAGGACTTGGATCACTGAAATAAGAAAGGGCCTGTCTGCTGCTATTTTATGAGGTGCTCAACCCAACTGAAGACCCGGAGAGGGACCACTGGATCTACTGGGTCAAGAAGGCAGAGTTGAGGGGCGCCTGGGTGGCTCAGTCGTTAAGTGTCTGCCTTCGGCTCAGGGTGTGATCCCGGGGTCCTGGGATCGAGCCCCACATCAGGCTCCTCTGCTGGGAGCCTGCTTCTTCCTCTCCCACTCCCCCTACTTGTGTTCCCTCTCTCACTGGCTGTCTCTATCTCTGTCAAATAAATACAATCCTTAAAAAAAAAAAATAATTTTATATATATATATATATATATATATATATATATATATATATATATATATATATATATATATATAAAGAAGGCAGAGTTGACTACCCAGAGATAAGCTGGGATTTTTTTATCCAACGGACAAGTATATAAAAACTGCCCTTGCCTCCTACTGGCTATGTGACTTGGGACAAGATCCCTCTGTGTCTTGGTTCTGTTTCCTAAAAGATGTAAAGTGAGAGGAGGTAACTCAAGCAAGCTTCAGTTCAGTGTCTGCACCAAATAAAGACTCGAGGAGCTTCCCTTGCCTTCCTTCCTCTTCCACATGCCATTTCTTAATTCTTAAGTATGAATTCCTTAATTCATTGGAATCGAATGAATCTGTTGTTGTTTTGCTAACCTACAGTGGTTTTCTTTTTTTTTTAAGATTTTATTTATTTATTTGTCAGAGAGAGAGAGTAAGAGCTAGAGAGAGTGGCAGGCAGGGGAGAGGCAGCCTCCCTGCTGAGCAAGGAGCCCGATGGGGGACTCGAACCCACACCTTGAGATCATGACCTGAGCAGAACGCAGCCACTTAACCCAACTGAGCCAGCCAGACATCCCTGCGGTGGTTTTCTAATTACAGGTAGATTAGATAGATAGATAGATAGATAGATAGATAGATAGATAGATAGAACATACATATATGTTCCTTTTTTGGACATTTAGGAAGGACACATAAGAAAAAAATAAGAGTCATCTCTAAATCTAAAAATGAGCACTGTTCACATTATGTGTGTACCCTTTGTGTCTTGGTATCTCTGTTAATCTCTCTCTCTCTCTCTCTTTCATTTACATATTTCCATATTTTTACAAAAGGAATTGTTGTGTCATCTACATCTTTCACTTAATATACCCAGCCCTTCCCTGGTGTCTATGTTTCTGTGTCACTGAATATTCTCCCACAATATGATTTTAGTATATGTATAGTCTTCCAATATTTAAATGTACCACCATTTACTGACCAATATAAAAGTGCTTTTGCGGGCGCCCGGGGGGCACAGTTGGTTGAGCGGCCAACTTTTGGCTTCGGCTCAGGTCGTGATCTCAGGATCCTGGGATTGAGCCCCCTGCTGGCTCTGCGCTCAGCACAGTCTGCTTGAGAGTCTCTCTTCCTCCCCACCTCCCCCTCCCCTCCCGCATTTGTGCGCACGCATGCACGCGTGCTCGCTCTCTCTCCTGAAAATAAATTAATTTTTTTAAAAGTGTTCTTTTACCCAAAGTTTTTATATGTGAAACTAAAAACATGTTTGAAGACTAAACTCAGGCTATGAAATAAATTAAACTGAATGTAGCTTGACAACAATGAAATAGCAAACTAGTTGTAACATGCCTACATAAATACAATGTCTTCTTTCTTCTTTAACCACCAAGCCTGCTCACTGAGAAACTGCTGAAGTCCATGGTAAGGAGTGACAGGACCACAACCGTAACCTCATCTTGACCTGGAGCACTTCATTTTCAGATCTGTGCCTCTGACTTGTACCATCTGGTAGTAAATGCTATGCCAACCTGCTAACTTACTCGTGTTGTTGAGCTCACTGCAGAGAGCCGTTCTTGCAAGATAGATTCCCGCCTAGAACAGTATGATTTCTTCTACTTAATGTTTCTTACAATCGGTCCATCCAACTCCAGCCCAATTCTATTGATTATCATAGAAACACGGGTCATTGGGGAACATTTAGCCACCTCCTTCGGTTCTACGTAGTCTTCAAACATTTCTGACCTCTGCTCTCCTCTTGAAGACATCCAGGGAAGAAGATATATATTTGGGGGAGGGGGTATCCTGGTGCATATGCGCACATACATATGCTACTTGATAAACTTTCTAAATGCTTCCAAACACTTTCCATCTGGTACCTTTATAGGTAGACAAAAAAAAATTTTATACACACACACACATATATATAAACAAAGCTAATATATAACGAAAAACTCAGTATCTTTGACATCTTTACAGATAGAATATATATGTCTGTATATATACTTATATATATACACAGACTGCAATATATGTGTGTGTGTTGCCTACATACCCCCCCTGAAAAAACTCAGTCTCTATAGCCATGTGTTTTTTCCTGAGTAGTTGTCACAATCAGTTAAAATGCATTTATGTGTTTTTTTAAATAAATTCCACCAGACCCGTTTCTGCCTGGTTGGGAAACAATTACTGCCCATTTGCTAAGTGCCCCCATCCTCAGACTATGTCCCAGTGAACTAAAGACCTCTGGCAATCATAGATTTACAACTCAGCAAGATTAAACAATTTACTGTTATTTATGACAGCAGGGCTGGGTCTTCTGTATTATATTCCACATTAGCATCTGTCACTTTACATTTGGGAGATCCTGTCCAAAAAAAGCTTATGCCTCCCAACCAAACATTCGGCAAGGCTGCAGGAACAGGCACCCTGACAAACGTCCTGACAAAGTACTTTAATGCATGGCTAGCACCCGCAGCTGTGCATTTTCAGACGCCTCTGCAGATTAGCCTGGAGTCTCTTCGCCTCTGCTCGGTCTGTTCCTCTCAGTAATCTCTCACATGGCCCAGTCCATTAGGCTTGCAAATCCTCATGAAATGAGCAGATTAAGCTCTGGCTTCAGTGGGGGGGTCTGCATGAACACAGCTGGGGCCTCGGAAAGGTGGAAGGTGGAAAAGCATGGCGTTGACTCAGCTCATTCCTACCGGGAAATAATGTACAGACCCTGCAAAAAAGTCCTGGGAGTGAAAGGCAATGCCAGAGCAGCTGTTGCCACCTCAAGTACCGTGGCAGGGTGGGTGTGCGTGTGCGGGCATGCACACACACGAGGAGCAGGGATGGGGTGGCAACTTCAGCAGTCACCACCCAAGCCTTAGCCCACAGCATGGGAGCCGAAAGTCAACAGGAAGCCTGACAAAAGCAACTGTGATCACATCAACAGGCACCTTCTGATCAGTAAAGCTACGGAGACTGCAAAGCGCATATGCCCAGGTCCTCTTATTTTAGTCAGTGTATATCATGTAATAATTGTGTTATGAGAATAAATAATTGATAATAATCCTCCCAATGAACCTGGAAGATGTGGGGGCAAATGGTTTTACTTTCCCTATTTGTATAAATGAGGAGACAAACCCCAGAAAGCCACGTGACTTCTCCGCAGTCATACAAGTCGCAAACAGTAGTATCAGGATTCAAATCCAGACCTCCTTTTTTCTTTATTATTTTTTCCTGATGTGTTTAATCATCAGAGCAATGCATACACATGTATGAGTATGCAATAAAGACAAGTATATGGAGTAGAAAGAGAAAGGATTCTTCTTCTCCACCATACACATCCACATACCCCAGACATACTCACAGTTAGTTAACTGTTAACTGGAGTACGTTCTTCCAACCCTATTTTCTATGCCTACATTACTGATTTGTTTAATGTGGCCAGAGACCCAGATGACATTTTTAACTAAGCTGCGTTATTAAATCTTGTGATAAAGCATAATGGTATTTATTGAAAAGACAGACACACACCAGCAACATGATGTGTGAAACTTGCCCGAAGAATTTTCTATAAAACATTTGTTCTCTTTGAGGTCTTCGTGAACTCTGGAAGTTTGATAGTTTCTGTACAGACTTGAGGGATAGAAGTTGGAACCATATTCTTCTTAACCTACTAATTGTTTTGTTTCACTGAACAAACTATCATTCATATCTTTTTCATGTACTGTATGGATCCACTTCCTTTGTTTACGGGCTTTAATGCATCCGTGGTATGCTTGTGACATAAACTAGGTGCCTGTTCTCTGTCATTGAACATATAAACTGTTCCCGAGTTTTTCATTTGCAAATGCTGTCGCGAGTATTCTTGTACATAGACATTTCCACATGTGTATTAGGAAATTTACAGGATAGATTCCTAGATTAAGGGATTGGTGGATTATTGGACAAGTACTCCATTAATTTTGATACACGCTGCTCAACGGCCTGGCTGAAAGATTCTATCAGTTGAACTTCCATTAGCGTGACAATTTTCGAACAGTCACACCAACTCTGAGAACTTTAGATTTTTTTCAAATTGATGGATTGTTTTTGTTTGTATTTCTTCAGTTATTAATGAGGATGACCTCCTTTTCATATGTTTGTTGTTGTAGTTGACAATATTTCTTTTGAATTTTTTGAATTTTTTACTGATTTGGAAAAGCTTTTCATATAGTGTAGCTAGTAGCCGTTTGTTACAAACTCTGGTCTTCTGATTTCAACTTCTTTTCCCTTTCCATTAGAAAGCCTTAAATATAAAACTAGATACCCCTAGCTACAAAACAGGAGGAAAACAAAAGAAAGGTAATAATTAAATATTACGTTACAAAACACCTATACCTAGAGACTTGGAAAGGGAAAGAACAATTTCTGTGACTTGATACCGAGAAGAAGAATTTCTTTGAATTTCCTGAAAATTTTCTCTTCATACAGATACAAGCATCACTCCAAAATTGGACCGTCACTAAAAATGTAGGATATGAAAGATATTTAAAGATTCAGAAGACGTGGATTTTAACAAGTCTTGTGTATATTCTAGATATCCTGTTGCTCATAACTAATGAGAGTCAAGTCAGACGAAAAGACCTAAAGCTTTTCCTTTGGTTCCACAAGTATAAACATTAAAGGCATATTGGCCAAATCTTGAGTGTTTGCAATTAACTGTCAAAGCTGTAGGCTAACAAAGGACATTGAGTTTTCTACCTTCAATTTAAAAATCCCTGGGAAATTCAGTCCATTTTCCACCCCCTGCCTATTATTCTCAAATAATCCTGTTCAAATCCTATCCCAGTATTTGTTTACGTTACTCTTGTCTAACAGAAGAGTAGCCAGGGCCCAAATCATGAAGGTTAAAGTTAGTGAAGCCAATACCTATGCTTAGATTCCTCAAAAATAGGTTCCAACTTCTATTCCTCAAGTCTGTACAGAAACTATCAAACTTCCAGAGTTCACCAAGGGCTCAAAGAGAACAGATGTTTTATAGAAAATTCCTTGGGCAAGTTTCACACATAATGTTGCTGATGTGTGTCTGTCTTTTCAATAAACATCATTATGCTTTATCACAAGATTTAATAACACAGCTTAGTTAAAAATGTCATCTGGGTCTCTGGACACATTAAACAAAGCTTAAAATAACCCACCCCAGCAACTGGGAGGGCCCAGCTGTTCTTAAAACAGCTCCCATTCCTTTTCCTTCCTCATAAAAAAAAGTGAATGACGACTTGAGGCTAAAAGATTCAAGAATGAACTGACTGAACAGGGAGACAGATGGAACCAAGGGCACCCTAAAATTGACTATTGCTCATATAATGGATTTCCTGTTTCCACAATTCAGGGATGGGGATTTAGGAAGGGAAGCGAGAGAAAGTTATGACAAGCTTTTTAGGGCTTTCTTGTGTGTTACACACCTGCCCTTCCTAAAGTCTGGGCCATAGGAACTCATTCCATTCACCTATTCCATAGTGAACACCAGTAGAAAATACAGAAAAATCACCACCCAGTGCCTTTTCCCTTCGAGAGATAAGACCCAAAGCCAGCCAACCCCAGACTTCCAGATCCATCCCAGGAAAGAAGCCTTATGTGTTGAAACACAGGCTTCCCTCTCTTGCTTCCTTTTTCTTCCCTCCCTACGTCCCACACACCGCCATATTCCACTCTGCCTTCCTTCCAAATCTATGCTCCTCTTCTTTGGGACATCAAAATTTGTTCCCCAGATAGCTCTAGTAAATGTCAAGGCAAGCGCATTCCCATTCTTTGGAACAACCACCTTTGCACGGCCCATTGGAATCAAACACGACTGGTACAAACACCCACCTGGGAGGCACACCCAAGTCCCTTGCTGACCCAGCCTTCTTCATACCATTGCATGTCAACCTCCACCTCTAAAAGATTTCACAAGGCATTGAGAAGTTCTTGGAAGCTGAACTCATTCTGTAAGCCGAACTGTATGCTAATATGATTATTACCATTGCTGATCACCATGTGGCCAGCATAGTGTGCAGCTAATCAACAAATGGATTTTCTCTTGGCTAAAACTTGCAACAGAGCTATAAGTTGTTTTATTCAATATGGGCAAATTGTTATTTCAGGAGATATAGTCAGTGGACCATAATAATATTCTCTTACATTTCTTAAAGCTATGGATGTTACATAACACTTTCATTTGATTCCCAGGATAACTCAGCCATGCTGTCATACCCAATTTATAGATGGGGAAACAAGTGGTTTCCAGGTATTTCAAGAGGCTAAAGCATTTGCTCTGCAACATGTATGGCAGAGATAGGAAAAGAAAGTGAGCCTTCCAGCTGCTGATATAGCGCTTTTTCTACCAGACCTCAATTGTCTACCAGGCTCAAGTCAAAACAGAGTGTGGTTATCACATGAAGAAATCTGGTTTGGGGTTTGCCAAATATGCATTTGTAGTGTTTGGTGACCTACCTTTATTTACCTTATAGTCGCTCTTGGTTGTAACAGTTTCGATCCATTAAAAAAAAAGTGTACATTTTAAGTGCTGAATTATAGAGCTGTGCTATCTAATATGGTAGCTATTAATCACTCGCAGCTACTTAAACTTAAACTTTAATTAATTAAAATTAAATAAAATAGAAGATTCAGTTCTTCAGTCATACTGTGTACATTTCAAGTGTTTGAGAATCACATGTGGCTAGTGGCTAGGGTAGATTACAGAACCTTTCCATCATCTCAAAGAGTTCTAAAAGTTCTACTGGACAGGGATGATACACAGTGTCATCTCCAGAGACAGAAGACTTTAGAAAAAGTCAGAAACATCTTCAGGCAGACACAGTGCTGCCATCTGTCCAATATTAAAGGTATTTTAGGACCAAAAAAAAAAAAAAGAAAAGAAAAAAAAAAAAGATTAGAACAAAGATGAGAAACAGAGAGATGCCCTTAGTCTCAGATGGATCCACCCAGAAAAAAGGCAAAGGGACTTATTCATAATGTAGCCATTATTTACATTTAGCTCTTGAAATCTTTACGAGATTAAAATAAATTGATATCTAGAGGATCTAAATCCTTGAAGAGTATCTGAAGCAGAGGGAAAAAGAAATAGGATAAAAAGTCACTTAGTTACAAACTAAGTTTAAATTAGTAACAAGCTAAGTTTTTCAATTCATTTAAATGATGCTATTTACTCTCATACTTAGTAGTTCTTTTTCTGTTGTGCTACATGGCATGACAGTCTGTACCTTTAAAAGAGAATTAAAATACTTCTGGGGACTTTTTAGGTAAGTTCACACAGCCACATAAAAATTACAAAAACAGGTAAGAAACATCTTCTCACTTATTTACAAATCCACTCAAATGGATTATATAAAAGTTTAAGAGTTCACAGTGATACTCAAAAGAGCAAAAGCAAAGCCAAACAAATTCATGTGCCAACAGGGGAAGTGGCTATTTCACCAAATCCTGACTCTGAAAATTTATAACTTAAAAAGAGAGAGAAATAAATATATATTCTGCTTTTCCAGAAAGAACTATATTATGGGATAGCTCAATAGTGAGGAAAACACCCAGTTTCTAGAAAAATGCTAGCTGAAGCATGTAGATGGAATTAGAAAATTCAAAAATCATTTTGAAACCCCTAACGAAATAATCCACTCAATCCAGGATTTCTAATGGATGCTAAAACAACTGAGTACTGGATATTCACATGGTATAAACCTCACCCCACAGGCTACTGGCCAGGTCCGAGGGAGAAAATACTGGAAGACAGAGGCAGAAGACAGAGGCAATCACCACAACAGCCCTATAATCATCTCAGCATCATGAACAACGGGTCAATCAGAGATTGTTTCCTGACATGATACAACATGAATATACACCATCGCCTAAGAAATAGTCTTGCAAAAAAAAAAAAGTTAAGCCTGAATCTAATTAAACCTTTAGAACTAATTTCTAGTACACACACACACACACACACACACACACACACACGGGGAATATAATGAAAAGTTAAATGACATCATAAGAAAAAAAAAATTCCAGAAAGGGGGCAAAGGGGGGCTATTCTACAGGACAACCAATCAACCTAGTCTCTTCAGTAAGTTAATTTCATTAACAAAAAATAAAAATAAAGAGGGAGATATTTTCTAGGTTAAAGGAGATTTTAAGACATAACTAAATGCAACGTGTGTTCCTTGATTAGAAGAAACAAGTCTGAAAAAACAGCTATAAAAGACATTTCAGAATAATTGAGGAAATCTGAATGTGGACTGGGTAATAATTGAAGAAATCCTTTTTTATTTTGTTGGGGATGATAATGATATTGTAACTATCAAGAAAATTGTTCTTAGTTTTTAGAGATCCATACTGAATTTAGGGATAAAATGTCATTTTTAAAATATACTTTAAAACACTTTAGCCCTCAAAAAAAGATGAAACAAATATAGGAAAAATGTTAACAGCCTAGGGTATGGGCATATGGATGTTATTTATCTATTCTCTCCGCTTTTCTGAAAGTTTGAAATTTTCATAATTTTACAATAAAAAAACTTTTATACCAAATTGTACAGGGTATACACCTGAGAATCTATTTCGAACTATTAAAACTTTGATAGTGCAGTTCATCGTTTTAGAAATTCCAAACTTCTGTTCTCCTCTAGCAATTATATAATCAAAGAGCAACTATAGTTTGTTATATTAAACTGCTTAGTAAAATTAACTTTTTCTATCAAAACCAAGATTTTTCAAATACAGAGAGGCAGCCCACCCAGTCAGATTCAAGTCAGTTCAAAGAGAATAAATTCTATTTTCTACTATTTTTCTAGTCTGTTTATGAACATCCAATGGGAAATCAAGAGAGGCAAAGTTTTTGGAATCAAAGGTCCTCATTCCTGAGTGTAACTCCACAGGCCAAGTCAGGAGACAAGTTCATTCCCATCAATTTGCCATCATTCAAGACCAATTTTGCTCACAGTAAACCCCCTTTCTCCTGAAGCCAGCCTTCTGGTTGTTCATTTGCTCGAGCAAAAGCCCTCAAGAAGGTGAACAAATTGAGGAAAAGACTGGTTAAAATTGGCTGTCTGAAACTTTGATAAATGTTGACCACTCCTTTCACCCATACCCGCCCATTCTAGAAGTAATACTTTCAGATTATTTAAGAGATGGTGTTTCCGTGTGGACTGAGACTCGTCATTCCATCCCTTGTAACAACCGCAAGGTTAAGCGTAGCTCTATTTTAACGGTTTCTTAACATATGCTAACTATCTCCTAAAATAAACTCCACCCTTAACATTAATAAAACGAGTTATCAGAGAAGACCCACTGAACTAAGAAGCTGGAGAGTCTTGATGGGAACGTGTGCCAAGAAATAAGCAAGCATAATAATACCTTTCCATGCAAATCGACAACTGTAGCTTCAAAAATATCCTCACCCACAATAAATAAGTGGATGTTTTTCTCACTCCCTGGGAAAAGTTGGCCCAGGAAGGATTATGAGAGCTGCCCTAGCTCCCCCAAGGCTCCTTACTCTCCATCACTCCACGGGAACAGCTTTGTCAGACAGGAGTAAAAGACCATTTGTCAACCTCTCTCCAACACCCTGATTCAAGCCAACTTTCATCAATCCCAAGTAAGGAGCCAGCGAGAAATACAAGTTCTGTGTCACCAGCCACATCGTCTGCTGGAGTTGGAAATCACAGCTCTACCACCCATGTCACCCCTCGGCACTTTTCTCCCAATTGCTTTTGGGTTATTTTCTTTAGGAAAAAAAGATTCCACTTTCCCCACCCCTAAAACACTGAGAGAGGGGAATCAGAGTAGACAAACATGGAGCATGGACAAACCCAAAGGTTAAAAAAAGAAAGGAAGAGAGAAAATTAAAAGGAGGGGATTGGGAAGGAGAAAGGGAATCTACATGCCAGAGAGTTGTTTAGTTTCACTTTTTTTTAAACGTTCTCACTCATATATACATCTGTAGGGATTCCACCTAAATGTGCTAAGTTTGGGGATCTGACTGTATGAACAAGGCTGAAATGACTCTTTTAGACAATGTTTCCCACCAAGACCTCTGAAGTGAGGTGTCCGTCTTGCCGAAGTCCGCAGAGGCCGCAAGATTTGGGAAGGAGGATATGGGGGGTATGGGGATGATGCCAGAAGGTGTTTCTAGCTGTAGGACAGAACGGAAGGAGGGAGAAGGAGAAAAACCCAAGGTCTGCAGAGGTCGTGGGAGAAGAGAAAGGAAATGAGGATGAAAACTGATAAGGAGAAGTGGCACAAAAACGCTGTCAACCCTCAAAGAGCCTCTTGCAGAGAAGTTAGGAAATGCTTTAAGAAAGGCATGACAAGTCTCATTTCAGATTATTGAGAGATACCCCCCCCAAATACACACACACACACACACACACACACACACACATGTGCACACACAACTGAGAGCCCAGGCTGTATGACATCAAATTGATCTCCACCCCATCCCTACCCGGATCGGATTCATAGTGAAGTAATTCCACCGGGTTAACGAACCACTTATATTAAAAATCTTTAGGGTCCACTCTTGCCTAACATGTCAGGGATCAACAATGGAGTGTGTGTGTGTCCGCGCGCGCGTGTGTGTGGACGCATGTGTGCGTTTGAGACACTACTGTTAAATCTGGCAGAGCCAAAATTTAGGGTGGGAGAAGAGGACTGCAATAGGACAGAGGAGAAAAAAGAAGGAAAGAGGTGAAAAACCACTATGTTGGTGGCTTAGGAAGAAGTGGGGGGAGGGAAGGTAGTGAACGCGGTCCGAAGAGATGGCTTTAAAGGGCTGGGGAAGAGAAGGCCCAAAAGGCACGCGGGCAGGTGCGGGACGTGGGCAGGGAGCCGGGGAGAGCTCAGGGCGACGAGGCAGGTTCCCTCGAGGGGACCCGGGAGGAAAGGGCCTGGGATAGCCGAGGCGCTGAGGTGGGGGTGGGGCGCGCCCAGGGGGCGGCAGGCAAGAGGGGGCAGGGCGGCGGCGCGGCGGGAGGCGAGGGTCGGCCGGGGCAGGTCACTCACCCCGTTGGCCGCAGCCATCTGTACCACGATCTCGGTGGCCGTCCTGCTGAAATACCTGCCGTCGCTACCCACCACCATGGTGCAGCCCTGGCGGTCGCGCAGGTCGATGGACGACAGCACGCTCTGGATGAAGTTGGGCAGGTAGTTGCGCTGGCCCTCGAAGAGGCCGGTGGGCCGCCGCAGCCCCCCGCCGCCGGCCGGCCGCTGGTCCTCGTAGGGCACGGTGGGCACCGTCAGCACCGGGATGGGGCTCCCCTCCATGGCGCCTCCTGGCCGGTCCTGCCGCGGCTCCCGGGAGTCGGAGGGAATCTGCAGCCCGCCGGGCCCCCCCACCCGCTTGGCTGCGAGCCCGGGCTCCGCCTTGCGCCCCGGCCCCCTCCGCAGCCTGCCCGCGCCCTGCGCCCTGCGCCCTCCCGCGGCACCGTCTGTCCTCCCTCCCCGCGCCGCCCCGCGCCGCCCCGGCAGAGTTCGGCCTCTACCTTCCAAGAAAGTTTGCTCCTGCTCAACTCCCTCTCCGGCCGGATCGCCCGAGGCGCCGGCGGGGTCGTGCCCCAGCTGGACTCACTTTCGGGGTGTCCCAGAGCCCGCTCCCAGGGCCGGCTAGCCCGACCCCGGCGACCCTCCTCGCGCGTCTGGCCCCAGCTTTCCCTGGCGATGGCTTCCCTCCCGAGCACACCCTCTGCTAAAAAACAGCCCGGGGGTGTTAAGAGCTTGAGCAGGATTTGGGGACCTCTCCCAGACCCCCACTCCCTCTCCCCTCCCACCGCAGCCCTGTCTCCCGGTCTCCCTGCAAATGAGCCGTTTACAAGCCCAAGTTTCTCTTTAGAACAAGGACGAGGGAGGGAGTTGGGAGGGGGCTGAACCTTTTGCCACCAGCGAACGGCCCTGGCCAAAAATAACCCTGGAAAGGCGAACTGAGAATTGTTATCTTCTGCCAGCGCTGAAATTGGAGGCTGAGCGTTGCATGTGTGTCTGTGTGTGTACACACCCCACCACTACCATTTGTTCCAGGGAATCACAGACTGTCAGGCCCCTCAATCCAGCAGGACCCACCCAGCCATCCACACTTTTCCCTGGGCTCTCTCCAGGCAGCAGGATCCTCGGCGTGGAAACATTTTTCCCCCTTGTTTGTTGTGGTTGCAACAACAGCAACACAGACATGTATTTCTTTATTCTTCTTACTCCTCTCACCCTCCCTAGCCCAGCTCAGGCTTAGAAACAGACTGGTCCCATTCTGTATTTGTCCACACTGCTGAACTCCTACCCAGATTAATCACTTTAAATAGGAGAAGGATAAAGCCCTGTTTAATATCCTACCAGGAATGAATGAATAAATTCAAATTAAACAGGAACTGTTCTGGGTCCTTTCCATGCATCTTGTCATTCTGTGGGGGTTACGAATGTTCTGCCTTGTCTCCATAAAGCCCATCTAAAACCCCAAACCGAGAAATACTCCATAAAAAACAGAAGTGAAGAGAGAATGGACCAAAGGAATAAAATCCGAAGAGGGAAGAAACAATTATTATTATTATTTGCTTCTATCACCTTTCACCCTCCAAGCATTTTTGCACCCACTAAGGCGACTGTCCTGAAATCACTGCTTCTTCTCCTCTCCCCAAATACCGTCCACTTGCTGGGACTAAGCTTGACTTGCTGCAGGGTTATAAAGTGTTTGATCACAGTAAGATGAGTGTGATCAGGAGCTCACACTTACATGCTGTTTTGCATACAAAAGGTTTTTCATCTGTTTTCTCTTTGGAGGATCAAAACAAAAGAAGGAATGGCATTCATTATCTTTCCCATTTTACAGATGAGAAAAGGAAGGCTTTCTGTGAGATCAAGGGAGTGGCTAAGACGCATGTGCAGTGGGTCGGAATTCTTGTATGGCCCCTCCTGTTTTTATTAGTATCATTGAAGTGTGATGGGGAAAACACTGAAGCCATCAATGGAATCCTGTTGGGACTTTTAGCTATCGTTTTAAGCACCAAAGTTGGGTGGTTGTTGTGGTTTTTTTGTATTTTTGTTTATCTTTTTACCTCCACTTTCTCCTTGGGCCCCCAAGAGCCCATTCCCCTGTAGCACCCAACAGACAGAGCCTCAACACTTCTGAGGATCTGTGTATATCCCTACGGCGTAGGGGTTTTTAAATCACTGTCTAATAACATTTTCTTTTGCAAGGAAGGGCAGTATCATTCCCAGAAGAGAGGGTAGTAAATCCTCTGCCCCAGTAAAGAAGAGAAGGACTCAGCCTCCAAGCCTCAGAGATGACCAGAAGATCTACTCCTCCATCTCTCCACCTCCAACATTGTTTCTCCTACTAAAGCCTAGCTCCTTCCACAGGGCTGAGGACAAGGCATGAACATCTCACAACAAGCATTTACAGTTTTACCAGCCAAGAAGAAGACCTCTTCCCTTGGTTCTAATCCCCAAATTCCCAAAGACTCTGGTCCAGCTCAAGGCAATGTGGCCAACCACATAGCCAGACCCCACAGTGTCTTTGGAGTTCCTCCAAGGTAAGGAAGTGTTGTTCTCCAGAGGGAGGAGACATGGGTGACTAACCATAATTGTCCACCGCTTAACTGACACTTGCACTGATCAAGTCTTTCAAAACTTATTTTTCTTTTCGCTAAATTCATACAGCCCTTTGCATCACTGGTAAGGAAAGCTTCACATGCTGCCCCACCTTTCTGTGTACGCCGTCTTTTCTCCAGCTGTATGTGACCTTGGAATAATTCCTTAACCTCTCCTCACCTGAGTATCCTCACTGTGAAAAAAGAATCATTACCATCCTCACCTCACTCGGTGTTGGGAGAATTGAAGTACTTGGTATAGTGCCTGACAAACAGAAAGGCATTCGATAAATGTTAGCTGTTCATAGTATTGCCATCAATATCATATTTATCATTATTATTAATGCCCTGTCTAGCAAGAACTAATTTACATCTTTGTAGACCACCACTGTACGGAAAGGGTCTTTGGGCATAGGCGATATTCTATACACGTTGCTTGAATTAATCTGTGGTTTTTGACAATGAAACTTCTAGATATATAGAGTAAATTTCCCCTTGAAACATACAAAAAGGGGTTATGAACTGAAGAAATCTCTCCAAAGCTGCCCTCCAAGTTGGTCAGGTTAGTTCCAACAACTGTGTTACAGTGATGGAGAAAGGGACCTGAAAGCGCCCCACAGAAGAAATACCTTGTCCTTAGCTGCTCGCTGGTAAAATGAGAAGGTCAGATTAGATCAGCGTTTCCCAAAGGGCTTTCCTCAGAACAGGACTGCCTCCCACACGCCGCACAAAGCAAGAGCTGCATGGTCAAGCAACTTAAATATCCTACACACTACCTCGTTCTTGGAGCGTTACAATGCATACTTTCATCCTAAAAGCTCTCAGAGCTTTTAAACTGGTACTTCTCAATCTAAACTCACATGCCCAGTTTGTCCAGGCAAAGACTCAGATTAGCTTTGTGATTTTGGCCTGGTGACAGCCCCCCCTTCCCCCTTCACATGTCCCCAGGGGGCTAGGTCAGGGATAAATACACTTTCCTGATTTTAAGGGGCAGATTACCCCTTTGTGCTGTGTTCACACTTCTCTGCGGTGTGGCTCACAGAGAAGGGGAGCCCTGTTTGCCGAGGTGCCTGTCAGCCTTCTCCGAGCCTCTAGGGTAAAGCTATCTCACTGAGAATTCCTGGCACGTAACAGGAGCAAATGATCTATCCTTCCTTCCCCTTCAGACTTCCTTGCTCTCAAAAAGGTGTCAGCTGCCATCTTCATAGAGACTCCAGGAGCCGCCTCAGCTAGACCTGCATTTCTCACAAAAAGAATTTAGGGGGAAGGGGGTTAAATAAGTGTTGAAACACTACAGTCTACAGTCTACGTTGTAGATTGACAAAGCACATTAGCATATTAAAGGCCGTCAAGTTCCACAGGAAAGAAACCTATTTAACTCTAACCTAGCATTTTCCACATCTTCCCTGACCATGGTAAAGTAAGGTCTTTTGCAAAACACCTATTAACAGATCGAGGACATGAATATTCCATGAAACACTAGATCTCTGGGGTCCCTCCCAGCTACATCATTCTATAATTTCCTTTTCTACTTGTGAGGCATTAAAGGATTGATTTCTCTCCGGCTTCCATGTATGAACTTATTAGAACGTGCCAAGGGGAACAGGTTTAATTGCCCAACTAAAAAAAATACCCTTGAGCGATTTTGAGACTTAAAATGAATTAAATATATTTATAGATAATTTTATTTTATATATTCTGTTCTTCCATACACCCCCCCCCCCACACACACACACCACCACCACCATCCTGACCTCCTGCTGGCAGGAAAGACTGGCACGCATATTTGGCCCATGGTAATTACACACCCCTGTTCAGTTAGGGTCCACTTCTGTGCACACGGGGAGAGCTAAAAACATGCCGTTGACTCACTGACGCTAAGAGCAGAAGAAATACCAAAAGTACAGGACAAGAGGCAGAAAAGCAGGTAGAAAATCTCCCGGGCGGACATCTTGGATGTTCACTCCAACAGCTTCTGGTCATGGGGAAAGTCGATTACATATTTCTCCTAAAACACACCGCCTTCCACTAACCCTTCTGCTCCCCAGCAAATCAAATAACGTATCATAATTCCAACAGAACTTGCTGCCTTTCACCTCCCTCACTAGAAGGCCACTGAGTGAATGTTCAAGGAAAGGAAGAGAGCATGTCGCATGTGTATCTTGCAAACGTTTGTGCGTTCATCTCTATGTTCTTGTATGTCAGCCTTCAAAGCTCTGTTTCCCACCTTCCTCAGTGACTGCCTGTGTGGCCTTGGACAAGTTGCTCACCCTCCCTAAAGCTCAGTTTCTGCATCTGGAAAATGAACATATTGCTACCTACCTCCGATGGTTGATGACCACATTCAGAGCTAATATGTGCAGATTGCCTAGCACGGAGCCTGGACCGTAATTATTATTATTATTATTAAATTATTAAAAATTATTGTTAAATATTACCATTAAATAATTACTAAAATAGTACTACCATAATTCCTATTACTATAATAATTAACAGTTCTGAATCTTTGTATCAGACCATATTGTCTTTGACGGCAGCCATGAATTATGGCTAATTAACCTTGTCAGCACAATATCCAGCCTGACATCATTTGCAAATTAGTGAATTCCTATTAAAGATGAAAAAAAATTTTTTTTTACTGATCCTTAACTGTTTTGTAAGCAACTGTGCAAGAAGAGCCATCAGCCTAATACGTGGAAGTTCCAGTTCCACTGAGTTTGTTTTTGGAGGTAACCACGGGAAGCCTAGAGTACTGTCCTGCTGTTAGAAATCCCCTGAGGCCAGCCTGAGAAGCTGGTGGAAAACTCTTAGAGGTGTGGTTTCCTGACTACAGCGTGCTCTGGCCCCAACTCTGAAAACCATTTCATGTTAATTCACTAACTTGTAAAAATGGTGGTTTGGGGAGAGCAAAAGGTTTCATCTTAATTCACTTTTATCTAAAAATAATAGGCCATTGGTCAGCCAAAAATGAATATTCCATCCCCAGGGGCCCCCACAGTATCTAGAAACATCCATGATATACAGTAACAGGTTGTTAACAAGTTTATAAGTAATCTTATCAAAGTCCTTTATTTCATAAAAGGCAAAAGGTTTTCTAAAGCTATCGCTACACTTTTTTAATAGTTGAATTTTGTTTGTAAGGCTTCAAAAAGAAACAACTTAGGTCTTTATTATAAAGGGAAATGTATTTTTCATATTCCACTAAAATTACATTCCATTAGTCATTTGCAATCATAGCTCACATGGCATTTTTCTTGAGTGTTTTTTTTTTTTTAAATGATTTTTTATTATATTATGTTAGTCACCATACAGTACATCCCCGGTTTCCGATGTAAGGCTCGATGATTCATTAGTTGTGTATAACACCCAGTGCACCATGCAATACGTGCCCTCCTTACTACCCATCACCGGTCTATCCCATTCCCCCAACCCCTCCCCTCTGAAGTCCTCAGTTTGTTTCTCATAGTCCATAGTCTCTCATGTTTCATTCCCCCTTCTGATTACCCCCCCTTTCTT
Organism: Ursus americanus; assembly: GCF_024610735.1. Lineage (NCBI taxonomy): Eukaryota > Metazoa > Chordata > Mammalia > Carnivora > Ursidae > Ursus > Ursus americanus. Next base: position 10,139,017 of record NC_142160.1, on the reverse strand, counting down.
TATCCCTTTCTTCCCCTACTGATCATCCTAGTTCTTATGTTCCATAGATGAGAGAAATCATATGATAGTTGTCTTTCTCTGCTTGACTTATTTCACTTAGCATTATCTCCTCCAGTGCTGTCCATGTTGTAGCAAATGTTGAGAACTCGTTCTTTCTGATAGCTGAGTAATATTCCATTGTATATATGGACCACAACTTCTTAATCCAGTCATCTGTTGAAGGGCATCTCGGCTCCTTCCACAATTTAGCTATTGTGGACATTGCTGCTATGAACATTGGGGTGCATATGGCCCTTCTCTTCACTACGTCTGTATCTTTGGGGTAAATACCCAGTAGTGCAATGGCTGGGTCATAGGGTAGCTCAATTTTTAACTTTTTAAGGGACCTCCACACTGTTTTCCAGAGTGGCTGTACCAACTTGCATTCCCACCAACAATGTAGGAGGGATCCCCTTTCTCCACATCCTCTCCAACAATTGTTGTTTCTTGCCTTGTCTATTTTTGCCATTCTAACTGGCGTAAGGTGGTATCTCAGTGTGGTTTTGATTTGAATTTCCTTGATGGCTAATGATTTTGAACATTTTTTTCATGTGTCTGTTAGCCATTTGTATGTCTTCATTGGAAAAGTGTCTGTTCATATCTTCTGCCCATTTTTTGATTTGTTTATTTGTTTCTCGTGTATTGAGTTTGAGAAGTTCTTTGTAGATCTTGGATACCAGTCCTTTATCTGTAGTGTCATTTGCAAATATATTCTCCCATTCCGTGGGCTGCCTCTTAGTTTTTCTGACTGTTTCCTTGGATGTGCAGAAACTTTTAATCTTGATGAAGTCCCATAAATTCATTTTATCTTTTGTTTCTCTTGCCTTTGGGGATGTGTCATGAAAAAGTTTGCTTTGGCCGATGTCGTAGAGGTTGCTGCCTATGTTCTCCTCTAGAATTTTGATGGATTCCTGTCTCACATCGAGGTCTTTCATCCATTTGGAGTTTATTTTTGTGTATGGTGTGAGATAGTGGTCAAGTTTCATTCTCTTGCATGTAGCTGTCCAATTTTCCCAGCACCATTTATTGAAGAGACTGTCTTTTTCCCACTGGATGTTTTTTCCTGCTTTATCAAATATTAGTTGCCCAAAGAGCCGAGGGTCCATTTCTGGGCTCTCTATTCTGTTCCATTGGTCTATGTGTCTGTTTTTGTGCCAGTACCATGCTGTCTTTGTGATCACAGCTTTGTAGTACAGCTCGAAATCCGGCATTGTGATGCCCCCAGCTTTGTTTTTCCTTTTCAACAGTTCCTTGGAGATTCGGGGCCTTTTCTGTTTCCATACAAATTTAAGGACTGTTTGTTCCAGTTCTTTGAAAAATGTTCTTGGTATTTTGATCGGGATAGCATTGAAAGTGTAGATTGCTCTGGGTAGCATGGACATTTTAACTATGTTAATTCTTCCGATCCATGAGCATGGAATATCTTTCCATCTTTTTATGTCTTCCTCAATGTCTTTTAAGAGTGATTTATAGTTTCTAGAATATAGGTCCTTTACGTCTCTGGTTAAGTTAATTCCAAGGTAACGTATGGTTTTTGGTGCTATTGTAAATGGGATGGATTCCCTAATTTCTCTTTCTTCGGTCTCGTTATTCGTGTATAGAAATGCAACTGATTTCTGAGCATTTATTTTGTATCCCGCCACGTTACTGAATTGCTCTATAACTTCTAATAGTTTGGGAGTGGCTTCTTTTGGGTTTTCCATATAGAGTATCATGTCATCTGCAAAGAGAGACATTTTGACTTCTTCTTTGCCAATTTGAATACCTTTGATCCCTTTTTGTCGTCTGATTGCTGTTGCAAGGACTTCTAGTACTATGTTGAATAATAGTGGCGAGAGTGGGCATCCTTGTCGAGTTCCTGATCTTAAGGGAAAGGCTTCCAGCTTTTCCCCATTGAGAATAATATTTGCAGTAGGCTTTTCATAGATGGCTTTTATGAGATTGAGAAATGTACCTTCTATTCCTACACTCTGAAGGGTTTTAATCAGGAAAGGATGCTGTATTTTGTCAAATGCTTTTTCGGCATCGATTGAGAGGATCATATGGTTCCTGAGTCTTTTCTTGTTGATATGATGTATCACGCTGATTGATTTGCGAATATTGAACCACGCTTGCATCCCAGGTATGAATCCCACTTGATCGTGATGGATAATCCTTTTAATGTACTGTTGGATTCTATTAGCAAGTATCTTGTTGAGGATTTTGGCGTCCATATTCATTAGGGAGATCGGTCTGTAATTCTCCTTTTTGAGGGGGTCTTTGCCTGGTTTGGGGATCAAGGTAATATTGGCCTCATAGAATGAGTTTGGTAGCTTTCCTTCTGTTTCTATTTTTTGAAATAGCTTTAGGAGAATAGGTATTATTTCTTCTTTGAATGTTTGGTAGAATTCCCCAGGAAAACCGTCCGGGCCTGGAGTTTTGTTATTTGGAAGGTTGTTTATCACTGACTCAATTTCTTCATAATTAATTGGCCTGTTTAAGGAATCAATTTCTTCCTGTTTCAATCTTGGTAGTTTATAGGTTTCCAGGAAGGATTCCATCTCTTCCAGATTGCTTAGTTTATTGGCATATAGCTGTTGATAAAAATTTCTAATAATCCTTCCAATTTCAATGGTGCTCGTCGTGACCTCTCCTTTTTCATTCATAATTTTAATAATCTGGGTCCTTTCTCTTTTCTTTTGGATAAGTCTTGCCAGTGGTCTGTCAATTTTATTGATTCTCTCAAAGAACCAGCTTCTAGTCCTGTTGATCTGCTCTACTGTACTTCTGGTTTCTGCTTGATTGATTTCAGCTCTAATTTTGGTCAACTGCTTCCTCGTGCGTGGATTAGGCCTGTCCCTCTGTTGCTGTTCCAGCTTCTTGAGGTGAGAATATAAAAACTGCATTTTAGATTTTTTTATTCTTTTGAGTGAGGCTTGGATGGCTATGTATTTCCCCCTTAGGACTGCCTTTGCAGTATCCCATAGGTTTTGGACTGTTGTATTTTCATTCTCATTGGTCTCCATAAATTGTTTAATTTGATTTTTGATTTCCTGGTTTATCGAGTCATTCCTGAGCAGGATGGTTCTTAGTCTCCAAGTGTTTGAGTTTCTTCCAAATTTTTCCTTGTGGTTGAGTTCCAATTTCAGAGCGTTGTGGTCTGAGAATATGCAGGGGATAATTTCAATCTTTTGGTATCGGTTGAGACCTGTTTTGTGTCCCAGAACATGGTCTATTCTTGAGAATGTTCCATGGGCATTAGAATAGAATGAGTATTCTTTGGTTCTGGGGTGTAGTGTTCTATATATATCTATGAGGTCCAACTCGTCGAGTATGGCATTCAAAGCCTTTGATTCTTTGCTTGGTTTTTGCCAGGGTGTTCTGTCTATTTCTGATAGTGGAGTGTTGAGGTCCCCTACTATTAATGTATTTTTATTTATATGTCTCTTTATTCTGGTTAAGAGTTGGCTTGTGTATCTTGCTGCTCCCCTGTGGGGGGCATATATATTTATAATTGTCATATCCACTTGTTGAATACTTCCCTTAAGAATAATATAGTGCCCTTCTGCATCTTTAACTATAGTCTGTAGTTTAAAATCCAATTTATCTGATATGAGAATTGCTACCCCAGCTTTCTTTTGAGGTCCATTTGCATGAAAGATGGTACTCCATCCCCTTACTCTCAGTCTGAATGCATCTTTGGGTTTGAAATGAGTCTCTTGTAGACAGCAAATGGATGGGTCATTTCTTTTTATCCAATCTGCAACCCTGTGGCGTTTTATCGGATGGTTCAAACCATTTACATTAAGACTGATTACTGAGAGATATGATTTTAATGTTGCCATGTTGCCAGTAAAGTCTTTGTTTGTATTGGCTGTGACTTTCTGTTCTGTATCACTCTTGGGGCCTTTTTACTTTTATAGAACCCCCCGTAATATCTCCTGTAGGGCTGGTTTCGTGGTTACAAAATTGGTTAGTGACTGGCGATTCTGAAATGTCTTTATTTCTCCATCAATTCTGAATGACAGCCTTGCTGGGTAAAGGATCCTTGGCTGCATGTTTTTCTCTGAAAGAGCTTTAAATATGCTCCCCCAACCCTTTCTCTCATTCCAGGTCTGTGTAGACAGGTCTGACGTAATTCTGATGCTTTTGCCTTGGTACGTGAGAAATTTCTTTGCCCTGGCCGCTTTCAATACTGTATCCTTGCATCTAATATTTGCGAATTGCACTATGACGTGACGTGGCGTAGGTTTGTCATGGTTGAGCTTGGGAGGGGTCCTCTCTGCCTCTTGGACACGAATGTTTGTTTCCCTTGCTAGATTAGGGAAGTTTTCAGCTACAATTTGTTCAAATATCTCTTCTAGACCTCTGTTTTTCTCCACCCCCTCGGGGATGCCGATGATTCTAACATTGGATTGTTTCATTGAGTCAGTAATCTCCCGTAACCTACATTCGTGGGCGTGGATTTTTTTAAGACCATCTTCTATTTTCATTTTTTCCTCTATTAACCCATCCTCCAATTCACTAACCCGTTCCTCTGCTTCTGCGACCCTGGCCGTCAGAGCCTCTAGTTTTGCCTGCATTTGGCTCATAGAATTTTTAATTTCTGTCAGATTCGCTCTCATTTCTGTTCTTAGGGATTCTATATTCTCAGTAACCTTTTCGTTAATAGTTTTTTCAATTCTACTCATCATTTTGACCATCGTTACTCTGAATTCCATTTCTGATAATTTGGTTACATCCATATCCATTATTTCTGTGGCAGAGGCCACAGAATCACTGTCTTTTCTTTGCTGGGGGGGGCTTCTCCTTCTTGTCATTCTGATGAAGAGAGGTTGCGGGGTTTCCAGAGCCCAAATTATTGACTGGGTCCCAGGCCGTGCCCCTTGTTTTATAGGGATCTTAGGGATGTGGGCTTCTTCTTTAAAGATTTTATTTATTTATTTATGTGGCAGCCAACCAGCGAGAGAGGGAACAGAAGCAGGGGAGTGGGAGAGGAAGAAGCAGGCTCCCAGCGGAGGAGCCCGATGAGGGACTCCTTTCCGGAATGCCGGGATCACGCCCTAAGCCGGAGACAGGCGCTCAATGACTGCGCCACCCAGGCGCCCGGGTTGTGGGCTTCTTGATTTTTCAGCCTGCCTTCTGTGTTCTGGGGGAGGGGCCTGCCGCGCCGATACTCAGGCAACCCTGTTTGGGTAGAGTCTCCGCGTCCCCTGCGAGGGGGGATGGGGATGGGCACTCCCTGAGCCGGTATTTCCAGGCTTTTGTTCTCTGGCGGCTTTCCCTGGCGGTTTGCTGTGCCTCTTCTGAGAGTCGGAGCAGCAGCGGCCAAATTTCAGCCTCTGTCACAGAACAGAGGGATTGCGGCCCGTTCTCTACTAATGTTCTGGCCACTTTGACTCTGTTTCTGTTGGTGCTGCTCAACCCTGCAGCGTCCGGGATGTGCGCCCCACACCCGGCGTCCCAGCCCTCACTTCCAGGGCCGGCGCGTCTCTGTCCTTTGTGTTTCTAACGCCGCCAGCCACCAGCCGCCCCGCGCGCGCTCCCGGATCTCCCGGTCTCAGTCTGGATCCAGTAAGCGCACCGGGATTCCGGAGTTCCGCGAGATGCCTGGTGGCGCGCGCTCCCGGCTCACGGTCTCAGTCTGCTGTTTTGCGGGTGCCGACCACGAGCCCCGCCCGCTCTCCCGTGCAAGTGGCTACCGCTTCCCGGCGCCCGAACGCGGCGGCTCCCTCCCCCTTCCGTTTATCTTCCGATATCTGTGCACAGTTTCATGGCTCCCCGCTTCGTACCTCAATACTCAGCGCTGGAGATGTTCATTTGTAGAGATCCAGATGCGTCTTCCTGCGTCTCAGGCTGGTTCCGTGGTTGTTTAGGCTGGTCTGGTACCTATCCAGCTCGACTCGGGGGACCGGCTGAAAACGGTGTCTCCTACTCCTCCGCCATCTTAACTCCACCCAGAATAAAGATCTTTCATATAGACCATTGATTTTGATATGTGCCAGTGAGACAATGTATTGGGCTCTCCTCGGCTCACAGTTTCCAGAGGTCAGCGGGTAGAAATCGGAAACTGGCCGCCGCACACGGAGGGCAAGAAGCTGAAGAAAGAGGAACCTACACATACAGCTTGTCTCCGCAAAACCTGCGGACCCATACGCCCGCCCACCAGAATCTTGACTTTATATAGAGGCCTTAATGGGGTTTAGTCCTGTACGTAGTCCATGTGATGTCAATAACATTACGCTTTCAGGGCTGCATCCTGCTTGAAGTGGTCTCCGCTGTGGAAAAGGTAAGCGGAAAGGTTCATTCCCTCTTGAGTGGTTTTTATGTTTTGGCTTTTAGGAGGGGATACCCTCCCCCCCAATATATGGCCAATCTCTGAATAAATATCTAACATTCCTATGTAAAATCATTGTTTAAAAGCTATTTTATATCCACCTACATCACAGAGCTAAATATCAAGTAGGTCATACTAACCAGGATTCCTGCCTTATGATTTTTTTTTAGCCGAGAAGTCTGGGTTAATTTGCATGACTAATAATGAAATACTGTGTTACAATAGCCAAGATATGGAAACAACCTACGTGTCCATCACTGGATGAATGGATAAAGAAGATGTGAGATAGACGGATATAGACATAGATATAGATACACACACCATATATATACATATATGCACATACACTCACATATATGTGTGTATATATATATATATATACACACACACACACACACACACACAAGAGAAAATTATTCAGCCATAAAAAGAATGAGATCTCGCCATTTGTAACAACATGGATGGAGCTAGAGGGTATGATACTAAGTGAAATAAGTCAGTCAAAGAAAGACAAATACCATATGATTTCAACCATATATGAAAGAAATAAAACAAAAAAGAGACAAACAAACAAACCAAAAAAAACCACTCTTAAATATAGAGAACAAACTGGTGGTTCTGGGGTTGGTGGGGAGATGGTTGAAATAGATAGAGGATTAAAAGTATGCTGAGTAGGGGCGCCTGGGTGGCTCAGTCAGTTGAGTGTCTGCCTTCGGCTCAGGTCATGAGCCCAGGGTCCTAGGATCGAGCCCCGTGTAAGCCTCCCTGCTCAGCGGAGATCTTGCTTCTCCCTCTCTCCCCGCTCTTGCTCTCTCTCTCTTGCTTGCTCTCTCTCTCTCTCAAATAAATAAAATCTTAAAAAAAAAAAAAAGTACACTGAGTAGAATTGGTGAAGCATTAGATCATATATCTAGAACTAATATAACACTGTATGTTAATTACACTTCAATTTAAAAAAAAATACCGGGGCCCCTGGGTGGCTCCGTCAGTTGGGCATCGGACTCTTGATTTCAGCTCAGGTCATGATCTCAGGGTCCTGGGATCGAGCCCCAAGTCCAGCTCCACACTCAGCAGACAGTCTGCTTGAGATAGATTATCTCTCTTCCTCTGCCCTTTCCCCTGCTCGAGCACATGCGTTCTCTCTCTTTCACTAACAATAAATAAGTCTTTAAAAGAAAAAAAAAAGAAAAAAATACTGTGTCATCGGGACCAGCCCATTTCAGGTCTGCGAGCAGATGTCATTGTCAGCCCCTTGGGCCAGCCCAGGCCCAGCTCAGGTCACTTACCCATGTGTCGGGAATCACTGTCCCCTAGTGGAGATCAGTTTTCTCCCTGAGATTCCTCCAGTCTTTTGTTCATTCCCTCAGAGCACATCTACAGAGGGCACACTGATCTGAAAATTAACTCAAGCAGAGGAACCATGCACACAGTTGCCCTCTAACCCGGGGGTTTAGACACAGTGTTTTAACCCCGAAGTGATGCCAATGATCAGGGTTTCTCAGATTAAAATATGACCATCAACTTCAACTGGAAGCGCATGGGCACCTTCATTGATTAGCCTTTTTCTCCCTCTTGTTTCTCATGTTCCCTTGGAAGCCAGAAAAGGGTCGCTTCTCATTTCTCATGGAATTGATTTTTCCAACTTTCAGCAGGAACTGAAATCAACCGGGAGGTTTGTACCCAATAGCAGTTGTCTCTGTGTATTTTAGCACTTCAACGCATCTGACTTACGTGGGGACATCATCAGTGAGAGTATCTCAGAGAGAAATAATGACCCTTCACCATTAACCCCACCAGGGATCCCACATAGGATGCTACTCCCTTACAGTGCATCCAAACTTTTGACCAATATTAATTATTGGGATTCAAGAATGAGGAAATTTCCAGAATTCATGTTATGCCATAAGTTTCATAACACTTAACTTAGATGCTTTTGGAAAAATAAGTAGCCACAGGGCACCTGGGGGGCTCAGTCGGTTAAGCGGCCGACTCTTGATTTCGGCTCAGGTCATGATCTCAGGGTTGTGAGATCGAGCCCCACATCTGTCTGGCTCCATGCTCAATGGAGAGTCTGCTTGGGATTCTCTTTCTCCCTCTGCCCCTCCCCCAGCTCATGTGCACACACACTCACATGCTCTCTCTTTTAAATAAATCTTTTTTAAAAAGAAAAGTAAGTAGCCATGATAATAAGCATAGAATCACTTTTCTATAATAGGATTATATGAAAACCTTCCTTGGTCTTTTTTTAAAAAGTTATCATAACAAGTACATGGCTTATTATTATTATTATTATTATTAACCAATAGATTGTGACAAGATCATAAAACCCAGTAACATAAAAATGGTCTCTACCTAAAACAGGCACAAGATAATAGAAAACCTTCAAAAGAAATGAACATGAACACAAAATAATGCTAAATAAAAATCATTAAGAAATTGGAAAGTTTTCCCCAAATAGTTTAATGTTATCATTCTTTAAATGAAATTTTTAGCCCCACAAAGCATCAACTGTTCTCTCCAATAGAATTCAAATAATATAATATTCGGATATCCTGGCAAGAGTAAGAACACTACAGAGAGGCAAATGTCAGAACAGTCAACTTAAGGACATATTTTGCTTCCAAAACCTGGTGTTTCTTAGAACACCATGCATGTAAAAAGTACTAGCATATAACTTATTTGTGTTTATCCCCAAAACTCACTACCTGCAAGGCCCTGAACGCCCACTTAGAGCAACAGATACAAGAAAGTTCCACTGACACTCCTCTCCTATGGCTCCTGTCTCCAGCCCAAAAATGTCAACCCTGGCCTTTGACTCCATGCATCAATGTTTCCTGCTCTTGCTTTCAACTTGAAGGCAGTGGATTTCTTCAAACCGGTAAGGTCTCTATATGGACAATTAAGCTTTAATTCTCCCAGGAGGATTATAACACTTCTTCCAATTTTCCTGATTTCTCAACTAATTTGACTCAGAATCTAGAATTCAGGAGCCCATATAAATTTCCCAAGAAATGCCAGGAAGGAATTCCCAAATGAAAACACCCTCTTTGTTCCTTTTCAGAAGAAATCATCAACACAGAACTTTCCTTCTCATCTCCAGGTTTTCTCGGCTCACTTACTGTTGTCTCCTCTTTAGGTGCACAGCTCACAATTTCCCCTCCGCTGGGAGCAGCCCCAGTACTGTGGGATGTGCTCTATGTGGTTATGAACCTACTACATGATCCTGCGTTCCTGACCAAATAGAGGGGGTTGGCCCACGGAGGGATATCGCCCAACTGGATTCTCTCACTGTCTCTGGAATTTGAGGAGTGGAATCCAGACATAGAGAGGCTGGGGGTCACTGTGATCTGATCATGTTGATAATGTGTGAGGAAAGGATTGAACCCATAACTACCCGGGGCTCATGTCCCAGGAGCTGCCCTGAATCTCCCATTTTCCAGTCATGGGACAGACACTTAAGATGCCTCAATAGTCTTCATTAAATCCTCCCACGGTTTAAGCTAGCCAGAATTAGTTTCTGTCGCTTTCAGTCAAAAGAACCTTAGCTAACGCATTATTAGTCCCTGGTCCAGTTCCTTTAATTTTCCAGGAACAGGAGGAAAAATGCCTTACTGATTTAAAAAAGTGACAACCCGGGATCCCATTTATGTAACATTTAGAAACATATGAAGGAATGCTCTCTAGGTTTGTGACACACACCTATGGAGTCCGCACACAGACTGTGAACAGCATGCACGTTTACGGCAGATCATGGCTGCCTTGGGGGGCAGCGGTAACATGGGCCAGGAAGAGGCACAGTGGGGACTTCAACAGTTACGGTGATGCTTGATTTCCAACGGACTCTCTGACCCAGTTGCCTGGGGCTGTCGAGTTTACATTTGTTCCCCCAGCATGATTCTCACCAGCAGCCCCTTCTCTCTCAAAAGTACCCCAAATTGAATGATAAATTCTATAGCCACCCCTTACGAACATTCTAAATAATTATAGAAAGATACTTCTACTTTCCCATATGTTTGAAATGTTGTATAACACAAATGCTTTTTAAAGTTATTCCGTATACATGAGATAGCTGCCAAACCACCTCAGTTTGATATCCCAACCATGAATCCCTCTAGGGCGTCTTCCTCACACAGTACGTGTGAGGACTAACTGAAGGAAGCTCTCAGAAGCGCTCGCCAGTGGCCTGCCCACCGGTGAGGTGGCATTTATGTTAACCAAATTCCTGGTAAGTCACTTAGGAATGTTTTAATTTTAGTATGTAATCTGCGTTACGCATTCATATGGTCTTAAATTCCAAAAATAAGGAAGAGGATACAATGAAAAGTTTTCCATCCCTGTCCCTGCTTAACTCCCTGGAGGCAACCAAATGTTTCCAGATTTTTGTATTATATTTAAAGAATACCCTGTGTACCTAAGAACAAGGAGATTGTGCGATTGTGTGTGTGTGTGTGTGTGTGTGTGAGACCCATTTGAAGCTCACAAAAACTTCTCAAAGACTCTTTGAAAAGGGGCACCTGGGTAGTTCAGTCAGCTCAGCAGCCAGCTCTTGATTTTGGCTCAGGTCATGATCTCAGGGTCCTGGGATCAAGCCCCATGTCCGGCTCCACACTCAGCATGGAGTCTGCTGGAGGATTCTCTCTCTCTCTCCTTCCCCTCTGCCCCTGCCCCGACTGGTGCGTGTGCACGCTCTCTCTCTAAAATAAATAAATAAGGGGCACCTGGGTGGCTCAGACGTTAAGCGTCTGCCTTCAGCTCAGGGCATGATCCCGGCATTCTGGGATCGAGCCCCACATCAGGCTCCTCCGCTGGGAGCCTGCTTCTCCCTCTTCCACTCCCCCTGCTTGTGTACCCTCTCTCGCTGGCTGTTTCTCGCTGTCAAATAAATAAATAAAATCTTAAAATAATAATAAAATAAAATAATTTTTTAAAAAATGACTCTTTGAAAGATACCATTATTACTTCTATTTTATAAATTGAGATTTGGAGAGATTAAGTCACTTGCTAGTAAACGGCACAACAGTCACACAGCTAGTAAACAGCACAACCCTGATTCAATTCTAACCACTACATATATTGTCCCAAACACGGGAAAAAGTGGAAGAAGAATTAATCTTCTCAACTAAAGGCATATTTGAGGCGCTGAAGAAGCAGTCATTCACATGCTAGGCTCACTCGAAAGCTAAGTTACCCAAAACTCTCTCTCCATGTCATAGGAAATCCCACCATTTCAGATGTTTTACTTTAGGACCTTAGAATGGTCTGCTCTTATCCAAGAGCTCCCTAATTAAAATAAAAGCAGAACTCTTGGAAGGCTAAACATATGCCAACAACCGGGGAACTTGCCAGCATCCCCTTCCTAAAAGGCAAAGGCACAGAAGCAGAGCGTCAGAGAGAGTGAGCAGGGGGCATTCTTGAGCAACGAGGACAAGAAACTGAAAGGCCGGAAAGGATGTGACAAGGAAAACCTACCTGGGGGGGGGGGGGCTTCCCTTGAACCTCCCTAATTTTGTTCTACTAAGTTCAACCCCTGACCAGCCACCAGAAGACCAGCTCATCTGAGTTGTTTTTAATATGATGACGACTATCGATTTGCTCCCTTCATCCAACATGCGTCTGACTCTTCTTTGGACACACATTGCCCAGCAGACTGTGGGCGGTGAACTCTCCCACTTGGGAACCTGAAGGTTCTGAGTTTGCCAGGATCAGATCACCAGCAGTAACACCTGGAGGCCTGTGTCCTGAGTCCTGGGCAGTCCTGCGCCTCCCTCCCTCCCCACCCCTGCCCCTACCCCCTCGTCTCAAGCTCTTGATGTAACCCAGCCTTTAATACAGCAACATCCAAGAAAGTCCCTGGTGTCCACAGGCAAGAAAACCCATATGTGAACTCAGAAACAACGAGCCAAATTGTGTTTTCTGTCTAAAGAGGATGTGAAGAGCTTCATTCAGGTTACATCAGAGCCAAGCCACAGAACACACACCTGATTCTAACAAATTACAAATGGAGGGAAAAGAGAGGTCAGGCCTTACCTTGGAAAGCACTGGTGATTGGCTCAATATGGTATAAAATATTGGTTTCTGAGACAAATGTTTGCCTGATAATTTGGATATTGTTTGTACAACCAGAAAAAAGCAGCCATCATTTGGTGGGGGGCGGGGGGAGAATGCATTGCCGGGTGAGTCTTAGCACGGAACTATCTGTAATTGCAAGGGAAGGCAACATTTTCAACCAGAGTGAGTGTTTTTGTCTTGGCTGGTGATTATAAAACCAACAGCTTCTAAATAAAGTGCTGAAGTCCATAACCACCTCTTTCTCCATCTTTCCCATCCTCCCATAAGGTTTCTGCTGCACAAAGTCCCCCTTTATGCTAAAACCTGACTCCCTGTCAGAGAGCATCCGGAAACAGAAGACAGGGCTCAGGAAGGCTTTTCCTACTAAAAATGCTGCTTTCCCTTAAGTTGAAAAAGCTCACAACCAGCTCCTAATGAAAAACATCTGAACCCCCAGGTCTTCCCACAAGCAAGACAATGCTTATGCTCCCTGCTCGCTCCATTCTGTATGCAACCCACAGCTTGCTTGCAAGAAACAGAGCCCGCCAGGAGAGCAACAATCCACCAGACCCTGATTTAGCAAGACATTTCCATATCATACCCCCAGCCAGTTGGAAATCCTCCACTGCTTTTGTGCACTGATCTAACGCATCTCGCTGAATTTCCTGATTTAAAAGTCTAATTCGTTTCACCAAAAGTGTGACAGAAGGAAACCAAGTATACCAGCCCTCTCCTGCCAGACTGCCCCAGACCAAAGCTTCCGCATTTTCCTTCTGAAAAAAAATGGTACAAATACGTTATGTAGGAGGGGCCAGTCCAGTGGTCACCCCCTTACCAGGACCACAGAGCCTTGACTGTTGACACTGAGGGAAAAACGAGTTTATCAATGACCTCCACCACTGAGCTCACCCCTCTATGAAAAAATAATAACAGGTCTAATGGCTCATACTCATATGAAATAAGCACTGAAGAATACAAAGTTTAAAAACGTGACTCACTTTCTCTAAAAGGCGAGCTACTTGGAGATCCAATGTTTACCCGGCAGAACTCTCCCGGGGCCAGGGTCATGAAGCTCAGCTGTCCTGCAGGGTTCTGGAAAGAGGGAGAAGGTAAATAGGACTGCCAGGGGTCAGTGACCTGGAGAAGGAGCCATGAGAGAAAAGGAAGTAAATCCCCTCACTGCTTATAAAAGTAATACATGCACCTATCATGGAATACATGCATATATACACTTTTTTTAAGGTATGGCTTAAAAAGTGGAACACGTGGAATCAGCCCATAATGGCCTCTCTGGCTCGTCATCAAAGCACCTCTTCTTTTCTCCTTCCCTTGCACCTTTCTGGGCTTCCCTCCCCTTTTCTCTCTCTCTCTCTCTTTTTTTTTTTTTTTTTTACTTCTTTTACTTTTTAAAAAAAGATTTTATTTATTTATTTGACAGAGAGCAAAAGACAGAGAGCACAAGCAGGGGGAGCTGCAGAGGGAGAGGGAAAAGCAGACTCCCCGCCCAGCAGGGATCTGGACTTGGGGCTTGATCCCAGGGCTCCAGAATCACGACCTAGGCCAAACGCAGACGCTCAACCAACTGAGCCACCCAGGCACCCCTTTACTTCTTTTATATAAAAATAATAATTCACTTTCTGCTATCTGTGGTCTCTCCCCCATTGCTCCTACTCTATTTACACCATCAGCTGCCACAGCCTCCATGCATCCTCAGAACCCTCCACTGCAAACCACTGAGGTTTGAACAGACAGGCATCTCCAGAAAGCACCACTCCGTCACCCATACTGCTTGATTTAATTTTTTTTTTTTATCACAGCTAAGAGAAATCTCAGGATTGCAAACTAGGAGGAGTCAGGGCTGCCTCCACGGAGTCTCAGTAGGGGGAAAGTATCATACGAAGAAAGTGTATTTTACTAGTGAAAAGAAATAGGCCCTTTGGTATCAAATCAGCCTCTGAATGCGCTGCAGTAAGGATGGCAAAGGCGCACGAGGAAGATGGTCCAACAGCACCGCTTACAGTAAAGAGCTGTTCAGTGCAACGGAGCCACTCCGTGTCAGCCATGGAAAACAAGCTGAGACCCAGGCTCATCTGAAAGACTGACCTCCCCCTCTCCCCCACCCCCTTCTCTGCAGGAAGACTGTGCTGGGGACAGGAAGCCAGCGCAATTAGTTTGTCATCACTTGAAGGGAATGCACAGATGCCAGCAAATCCTGCGAGGAAATGTTAATATCAGGTTCTGCGGAACAAGGAATGACTCCTAATTGAGACAACTGATTTTCATCAAGAGGCTCTTGGTGCCTGGAAAGACAGAGCAGGGAACCCTGCATTCCATCTGGTGTATATAAATAAAGCATTTCTTCCTTTCTAATCAAGGCTCTTCCAGAAACTCAAACAAATCCAGACCTGAGGACCTGCCTCTTCCACCTTGTAACTGACTTCCTTTCAGGGTTTTCAGGTCAAAAAGATATATAGCGCAAAGACACTTTCTCCTTGGGGATCCTACACAAATTCACCCAGTCTGTTTCTTTTCCACGTGGAGCAACGGAGCCATCAGATTTCCATCCTCCCTTTGGCTCCTTCTTGGCTAAAGTAAGATAAATCTTAGACCTCTGTCTCCAGATGGCAGGTTACAGGCGAGGGAGGCTTGGTGAGGGAGGCTTGCCTGGAAAAGTCCTCT
Source organism: Ursus americanus (assembly GCF_024610735.1). Taxonomy (NCBI): domain Eukaryota; kingdom Metazoa; phylum Chordata; class Mammalia; order Carnivora; family Ursidae; genus Ursus; species Ursus americanus. Next base: position 10,123,935 of record NC_142160.1, on the reverse strand, counting down.
CCATGCCTCTGTATTCAAGCAAGCCAGAATGGAGAGGCGCGAGCAAGTGTGGCTGCATTTCAATTCCCCAAACCCTACAATTAAAAATGGAGAATTTTTCTCTGTCCATTTCTATACGGGTGTTGGTGAAAGAGGGGGCGCTTACATCGCTCGTTTTATTGGCTGCATTATTTAAATTCACCCGACATTGAGTCCACCTTCACTTTGCCTGGATGCACCCAATGCAGGGCACATTTTCTACAGCTTTCACACCCTCAGATTGAAGGGAAGAATCAACATTATGAATAAGTTCAAATAAAGTCTTGTTTCACCTCATTTTTATTTTTAACACACCCACTCCTACAGGTGCTATAATCAGGTAGGATCATAAACCTTGACTGGACAAAGACCTTATTAGAAAATGCTATTCTTAAAATTCACGTCTAACTATCCTTTTCACAAGCCCTCTGCTCTTGCTCTCTGTATTCCGCATTAGACATCCCGCCCTCAAATTTATAATCGTAGATACCAGAATGTTACATCTGATGAGAACCTGGTCACTGCCAATCCTGTCACTTCATGGGTGAGGACACTGAAGCCCAGAGGAGGTTGAGCCATTTGTTCCCAAAGTGTTAAATAAATAAAACAGAAATTGACCACTCGACAAGCCCCACGCAGGCTCAGGGGCAGAGGCCGAGGACCACAAGGTATGGTTGAATTATGCTAGATTCCTTCCTGCCTCCTCATTTAGGAATCTTCGAAATTCTCATTTTGAGTCAGTCAGTGACTTTCAGATTCGTTGAGCTCTGTCCTCATGGGCTGCCACAGGGCATCCTTATAACACAACTACACAAAGACCATTTAGTTAGTTCAAGAAATCAGCCCAGGGGCGCTTGGATGGCACAGCGGTTAAGCGTCTGCCTTCGGCTCAGGGTGTGATCCCAGCGTTATGGGATCGAGCCCCACATCAGGCTCCTCTGCTATGAGCCTGCTTCTTCCTCTCCCACTCCCCCTGCTCGTGTTCCCTCTCTCGCTGGTTGTCTCTATCTCTGTCAAATAAATAAATTAAATTAAATCTTAAAAAAAAAAAAAAGAAATCAGCCCAGGTACGGGAGCCTGGCTCCTTTCCCTGTGTCTGGTAAACGTGGCCAATCCATTAGAATTTGTCAGAATTGAGAATTTTGACTTTCCCTGATTTTGATTTGTGCATGAGTGAATTATTGTGTTTGGGCAGCTTTCCCAGCTGTTAGTGAGCAAGACTTTTTTTTCATATTTTATAAGGAAATATTAAATTTAAAAGTACATATTGGTTTATTTCATAACCTCTTGTCCTCCTATAATTTCCTTGTAGACATAAATGATTTGTTTCTGTCTCTCCCCAGTGACCAAGAGTATGCAGTGAAAAGCAAGCCCTCAATAAATATGTTTTGAATAATGAGCCCATCACCCTTGAGAGCAAGAAGAGTGTTGCAGAATGCCTATCCCACAAATGATCTAACATATAATCTCATTTCGCCAATCAAAATCAAGGGCTTTTTTTTTTTTTAATCTCTCATAGGTCTTTATCTGCTTTCTCAGCATTTCCCAAACTTGAGTGATTCTCATCCTACCTTCATTAATTTTGTCTGTCAATGACCCCTACTATTATTTACTTAAATGGCCTCACTTTCTAAGTGCAGGTAACATGTCTTTTAAAAGGTAGCTTTACAGTGCCTGGGTGGCTCAGTCATTATCCATCTGCCTTCGGCTCAGGTCATTGCCTCGGAGTCCTGGGATCGAGTCCCACATGCGGGGGGGGTATCCTGCTCAGCAGGGAATCTGCTTCTCCCTCTGACCCTCACCCCACTTGTGCTCTCTCTCTCTCTCTCAAATAAATAAAATCTTTAAAAAAAAAGATTTTTTTATAGCTACCATATATCGAAAGCCAGTATCACTTGCTCTAAGTAAAGTACTTGTAACAATAAACTCACAACTATTAAAAATGTTCAGTGTTTCTCCACACACTCTCTAAATTCCTGGGATATATGCACATACATGGGAAATAACTCTGCATTATACATTTGGTGTTCTTAACTTCCCTATGTGGTAGGTAAGGAGGACAGACATTGGCCGGGTGAAATGAGGTGGCAGTCCAAGCAAGGTGGCAGCCAGATAAACGTAAACCATGACCAGGAAGCCAGGTATAGGAGTGCTGACGGTACCAGCCCCACCTGTGGCCCGCCATCTTGGTCATGTCCTCTCTTGGGGCTACTTGTCCTGGGCCCCTTGGTGATTAATATATGTACTTTAGAAATACCCGCCAAGCCCGGAATGGGCGGAGTCTTGCTTTGGCCCTCCGTCAATTGGTTAAAAATAACAGTCTTTCTTCTTCCTGACACACAGATGGTGCCACAAGATCTAATGAAAGGTCAACTGTCAATTAGGTACATGTGAACCCTTTGATCTCACTACAATGCCCTTCTGCATGTCCTCTCGCTCTATAAAATTGGTGGACTAAGGTCCAGACTTCGTGGAGAACAGCTGCATAGCTCTGTGTTGTCACCCGCACGATCCCCACCCCCGTCACTAAGTTACCCTGAATAAAACTCTGTGTATCCTGTATGGAGTCACCTGCTTTGTTTCCTGGTCTCAAAGTGCCTTTTCAATGAGAAGACTGTCCCTCCTCCTCCACCTTCTAACACTGGATCTACTAACCCTCAGTTAATGCTCTTTCCTCTGCACCCCAGATCCTTGTTTCTCTGAGTGTGTGGCAACCCAGAAGCAGCAGTATGCCCTGGAGGCTTGTAAATACATGCAGAAGCTCAGGCCCCATCCCATTACTCAATTAGAACTTGTATTATAACATGATCTCCATTGATTCAAGCGAACGGTAAGATTTGAGAAGCCCTGGTCTAGATCAACAGTTCTCTGACTTGGCAGAATTATTAGAACCATCTGAAGAAACAATAAATACTGATGTCTGGGCCCTACCTCTTGGAGATTCTGATGTAAGGGTCTATGGGGTTTGGCCTGGGAGTTTTTACAAACTGTTCAGCTTATAAAAACCTGGAAGGTTACGACGAAGAAAGTCTGTACAGCCCATTTTAAGACACAGGGGTCTAGATCAGTGGCTCTAGAGCTTTAACTGGTTCTGAACCACCTGCCGGGCTAGTGAAACCACAGATGGTCTGGCCCTACCCTCAGAGTTCATGGTTCAAGAGGTTCCCGTGGGGCCTGAGAATCTGCATTTCTAACAAGTTCCATGCTGGTGCTGTTGGTCCAGGGATGGCATTTTGAGAATCCCTGCTAGCAAGATGGACCATACAGGATCAAAGCTCAAACTCATTCCGAGAACCCTTTTTTACAAACCCTTCAGCTTATAAAAAGCCAATTTTTTTGGCCAATAGATAAGCTGCAGCTGAAGCAAGCATCTTAAGGGCGGGTAAAACATTTAAAATTTAAAAAAAACCCGAGTCATAAAATATTTAAGGTATTCCACTCGTGCTCTCATATAATCCTGTTTCTCTCCGGCAAAAATGCCATGACGTAGTTCCCAGCTTGCTTGTTTTCATCCTCATAACATAACTTTTCCACCAGAACGAGGTCTAAACATACGTGTAAAAATATCCTGGGAGAACAGACCCTGAAACAGCAGGAGTGGGAGAAGGAAGGGAAGAATGAAGGAGGGGTAAACAGAAGGGGGAATGAACCATGAGAGACTATGGACTCTGGGAAACAAACTGAGGGCTTCAGAGGGGAGGGGGTGGAGGTTGGGATAGGACGGTGATGGGTATTAAGGAGGGCACATATCGCATGGTGCACTGGGTGTTATACGCAAATAATGAATCATGGAACATTGCATCAAAAACTGGGGATGTACTGTATGGTGACTAATATAACAAAATAAAAATTATTAAAAAAAAAAAAAAAGCAGGGGGGGAGCTCAGGGTTCCTGCCCAGGTGGGCAGGTTGCGGTCCCTGCTTGTGTGAGGAGCGCCCCCTGGAGTTCTGATGCAGTTGATGTCCTGCTTCTGACACTTAGATGAAAGCAATGTCCCTTGGGTTGGTTTTATGTTCTGGAAGCCATCCCAAACTGCTCTGAGGAATCCCTAGAACCCATTACCACCAGGCCAGGTTCGCCTGAAATTTCTGTGCTTTCGTATCAGAGTGATGATACCGCCACAAGGAGAAGACCAATGACTACAAGACTTCTCTCTTTTAGAAGCATAGTTAACTCAGCACATTATCATTATCAACAGTCTGTGCAAAGCCCCTTTCTTTTTTTTTTATAATAATATTTTTATTATATTATGTTATTCACCATACAGTACATCCCTGGTTTTTGATGTAAAGTTCGATGATTCATTAGTTGCGTATAACACCCAGTGCACCATGCAATACGTGCCCTCCTTACTACCCATCACCAGTCTATCCCATTCCCCCAACCTCCTCCCCTCTGAAGTCCTCAGTTTGTTTTTCAGAGTCCATAGTCTCTCATGGCAAAGCCCCTTTCTTGTTTTATTCTTCCCCTCTTATCTCTGGTCCCCACACTCCTTCCCCTTCCTCTTAGATAACCTCTCTAGGATGTTAGATATATGTCCTTAAATGCATGGATCTCTGTAGAAATCGGGGCACACATGTGGCTTTAAATGACCTAATAGCATCATATCGAGTCTTTTTTCTTATCGTTGCACTCAACGTCATGTTTTTAAGACCTACTGAAATTGCTTTATGTCCACTTAAGATGTGCCCACCACACTTTGCTTATTGAGAAGTCATCCTCACGCATCTGTTTCTCACGCTGAAATCAGCATGCTTTTGAGTCGGAGCATTCTGGAGTAAGCAAGACTGTTTGCTGGAGTTAATCTGACACCAGATGCATTTATCCCTCGTTTAGGACTGTAACTAATTCCTTTCCGCCCCATGTGGCCGTGCTCACTAGCTGGTATCACAGGTGTCTTCTTTAAAAAGAAAAAGATTTTGTCCCTTGGTTTCCTGACCATACTCTACCCCCACCCTCGTTTTTTGGCTCTTTTTTTTATGAAGTTTGCACTAAAAAGCACAGAGATGGACTACCCCAAGGAAAAAGCCTATCATCTATGATTTATCCTTGCTTAAACAAGATCATTCCAGCCTCCAGAAAAAGTTTTTTTCATAAATAAAAACGTTACCCCAATCTTGAATTACAGATTATAGATCAAAATGAAAAAACACTCAAATCGCTTATCAGCAAATGTCCTGTTCTTGCTCTTCCTTACTCCTTTTGCAGATGTAAGTAATAAGTCCAAAACCAAATTCTCCCTCCCAAATGGGAAACTCCCACAACACCCATGAGGAGGGAATTTGGCTCATGTAATAGCACTTAATTAAAATGTATAATTTCCACAGGTACCCAAGAGATAAAAAAGAATGCTTCTTTGGGCCTGTTTCCAGCCCAATTTTTCAAAATATATGAAATCCTATTTATTCATCAACTGTACCCCATAAAGTGATAAATATAAAATACCAAGATTTAAAATGTAAGCAATATTTTTAAGATTCTGGAATGAGCCCTTCACAAATCTGTAACAATATAATATTAAAAATAAGTACCATGTGTTACATGTTTATAATGTTCCAGGCACTGTACTAAGCATTACTCCTGCATTTTCCCATTTAATCCTCATAAACCTATGACAAATTCTTTCTAATCCCTGTTTTAAGGATGAAAGATGGAGGTCTCAGAGATGAAAGCAAAAGAAAACTTTAATCCCATTATGCAAGATTAGCTCATCCCTCCAAGCCAAACAAGACACTTCTCCCTCCTAAGACGTACTCTTGGACTTCTCTGCCTCCAGCGTCCTGCCTCCCTCTCCTCTTGGACTCCAACTCTGGCCAACATCTGGAATTCTCTGTCTGTGCACACCCGCTCCATGGGGTCTCCTCCCTTCCCTCAACCCCTTGCAGTCCTGTGCTCTGCAGCAGGAACCATCGCCAACTCAAACTTTGAAGCTCCTTGAACCCTCCTTTAAATCCTCTCCTGCCTTGACTTCTCGGGGACCAGATGCTCTCACTCTGTCTCTTCTCTCGTCTTCCCAGGCAGCTCTGCCAGTCCCTCTTCCTTGGCTGCCCTCATCCAGGCAGAACACGGCTCCTGCCTCAGTTTCTTTCCTCCATTCCAACTGGTGTCCCATGACCCTCCCACCGGGCCCCCCACTAGAGCCTGTGTCCCGGGGTAGTTCCACTCCCCCATCCATAGATCCCCAGCTCCCGCCACCAGTGGTTATCCCAGGAGCCAGGCCAGTCCTCAAACTTTGTCCCTCACACGGTTTCCCAATGTTGGCCATTTGTCAGCTGTGCAAACCTGAGCCTCAGTTTCCCCCTGTATAAATCCAGGAGAATGAACAAGACTTCTCTTGAGTGTTCCTTCCAGGTGTGCCGTGCTTATGCCCCTCTCCACAAGCAGGACAGACTCCAAACTCTTTAGGCTGGCATCCAGCAACACCCCCCACCATGCCCTCAGGCTCCTCTCTGCCTCCTCACGTCATGTAATCTCCCCCAGGCCTCTCGGCCTCACCTGGAACCTGGAGCTGCCCTTCTGCCAGGAACGCCCTTCCCTGACCTCCGATATCTTCCTGCTGAAGCTCTGGGTCAGCCCCCAAAATCCTCATCCTCCAAGCCCTTGTCCCGGTTAGAAACCTTTCCCCTCGCACCACACATGAATGCTCCATCCTAGCACTTGTGACGGCCTACGGGGTGGCTGGGCCCAGTGCACGTACCTGCCATGCACTGAAGCCACTCACCTCTCAGAGCATGTCATCTTCCAGCCACTCCAGCCTGGTCCAACCCTTCCTGAAGTCAAGAACACAATCCCATGCGAGCCCGTGACATTGGCATTTCTGCTGAGAGAGAGAGAAAGAGATAAGCATCCAGATTCAGAGCAGGACCAGGAGAGATTCCTAAATCCTATGGAAAAACACGGAAGACCGAATACAACTCTTTGTGTCAACTTTGTCCCAAAACCATGAAGGGGAATTTTTAATGACCGAAGCCCAAAGGACAAAGAAACTTGGAGAAGAGTTATCAGCAGAAGAGAGAAGTCAACAAAAATTTAGAAGCTGAAAACGGATGAGCAGAACTGTCCTAGTCGGCCAGAGAGTACAAGCTAAAATGGGGCTTTATGACATGGGCCAACAACAGGGGACTTACCAACATTATGGAAAATGTCTTCAATTCTCTGTTCATAAACGTTATAGAAACCTGGTTCAGATATGTGTTATCAACACAACTTCCTTTTCACTTGTTCTACCAAATGTCTTGATGTCATCGTCATTGACTCTGCCTTCTTCTGACTCCCTATCTCACAGTGGTGATACCCAGGATGTCTGAGGGACTCCAGACCCTCATAAACTCCAGAGACCTGCTCCCAAAGTCACCCCAAATAAATACACGATGAGAGTGAAAATGGTGTGCCTGTTATGCAAACATAGCTCAAGACTGTTCCCTGACTCTCCAACCCTCCACGTGAAATCACCCCCTAAGCCCCTTTCCCTTCCGCACAAAGTCTGAAGTGACCACTGGGGTCTCAGCTACTGATTCTCGCTCATTATTCTGCCTCAAGTGAGCATGTGAACATCCTTCCCTCCTTTGAAAATCATTCTCATGCCCACTCAGGAATCATGCTTATGTATTTGTTCACGTTCAAATCATGTTCATGTATTCGTTTGCCCCCAGACCTTGTTAAAAGCTGTTCCTCGAGCTCCCTGTCTCAGCCCTTTGTGGTACTTGCCACAGGAAGAGGACCTGGTGATACCATTTGGGGCTTGCTCTCACAAATACAAGTGGAGAGCATAATAGTAACATTTATTCTTGTGAAGGCTTTTCTAGAGTTATACCTGAAATTACCTCATCAGAGACATGCCTTCTGAGGCTCACAACATAGACTGGGTTTAGGGAAGTTAGAAGCCACGAAAGTTAATCTATCAGACAGTCTCTCTCAGGAGCATGGTCACTGAGTGCTTGATTGCTGTCAGGCTCCATGCTGAGTGTGAAGTCTGCTTGACATTCTCACGCCCTCTCCTTCTGTCCCTCCCCCCACTCGTGCACGCTCACTCTCTCTCAGATAAATAAGTTTAGAAAAGAAAGAATCAAATGTTATCATCACAAGAAAAAAAAATGTAAACTACATATAGTGGTGGATGTTAACGGGATATATCGTGGTGATCATTTCACAATATATACAAATACCAAATCATTACACTATACACCTGAAACAAATTGATGTTATGTCAAGTGTATCTCAATAAATAATTTTCATGAGTTAAAAACAGAAAATATATATGGGTCTTAAGAAAATAAATTTCCACATTTAATAGCAAGATAAAAAAAACTCTCTTGCTCCATGAATTATCATGGGAGTTTTTAAAAAATATATTAAATTTTTAAAAAATTTTTTTTAATTTTTAAATTTTTTTTAATTTAAAATTTTTTTTAATTTTAAATTTTTTAAATTAAAAAAAATTTTTAAGTATATTAAATATTTTTTTAAACTCCCATGATAATTCATGTGGAAGCTTATATAAAGTAAGAGAAAGTGTTCAGCTCAATGAGTGTTAGACGGTAGCTGCTCAGTAAGTGATGGCCACCATTTTTTTGTTTGTTTTTTCGGGGTGGGGGAGAGAGAGAGCTTGGGGAGGGGCAGGGAGAAAGGGAGAGAGAGAATCTCAAGCAGGCTCCACACCCAGCACAGAGCCAGACTCGGAGCTCCATCTCAGGATGCTGAGATCATGACCTGAGCCGAAATGAAGAGCCGGATGCTTCAACAACTGAGCCCCCAGGCGCCCCAACACTGTCTTTATTCTCACTTGGGAAGTGAGCTTCAAGAGCACTTCCAGCAGGGTCAATATTTTCACCAAAATACAGCTTACAATCTTCTCATACACTTGAATAATTTTCATCCAGGTGAGGTCCCTGCAGTTCTAGTTCATAGCACGGAGAAAAGGCAAAAAGTTATAGGAGCAGGAGTTACTCATCAACTGCCCTATCAAAACAGAGGCTCTGGTTTCTAAGGAGAGTGATACCATCCACGATGAGTTCCGTGCAAAATGATTTTCAAGCTTGGCTGCACCTAAAAATTCCAAGCAATTAATTAAGTATCGCTTGAAATGGAGCCCAGCATCAGAATATTTTTCCGAGCTCTTCAGTGACTCTAATACGCAGCTAGGATGAAAACCCACCAAGCTTTTACAACAAAAATGACCTATCGGAGGAAAGATAAGATTTTACTCCTCTAGGGGCGCCTGGGTGGCTCAGTCAGGAAGCGTCTGCCTTTGGCTCAGATCGTGGTCCCTGGGGTCCTGGTATCAAGTCCCGCATCAGGCTCCCTGCACAGCGGGGAGTCTGCTTCTCCCTCTTGCTCTGCCCCCGCCCTGCTCGTGCTCTCTCACGCGCGCTCGCTCTCTCTCTCAAACAAATAAATAAATAAAATCTTAAAAAAAAAAAAAAAAGAATTTACTCCTTTAAATACTTGATATCTCTTCCAATTCATCTGTGTATTCAGGGTATTTGCTGCTAAATCACTTTCTGAAAAGTGGCCAACAACCTGGAACCAACAAAGTCGCCCTTCAGTAGGTGTGTGGATGAGCTCTGGCACACCCAGGCAATGGAATATTCCTCAGCACTATAAAGAAATGAGCTGTCAAGCCATGAAAGGACAGGAAGCACTTTAGATGCATATTACTACGTGGAAGAAGCCCTCTGAAGAGGCTCCCAACTGGAATATTCCAACTACCTGACGTTCTGGAAAAGGCAAAACTATGGAAGCAATAAAAAGATTAGTGGTTGCCAGGGGCTGGGGGAGAGGGAGGGAGAAGTAGGCAGAGCACAGAGAGTTTTGGGGGCAGTGAAACTAGTCTGTATGATGGAATAATGGTGGATACATATCCTTACATACTTGTCAAAACCCAAAGAATCTATAGCACCAAGAGTGGACCCTACTGTAAACTACGGACTTTGGGTGATAACCATGTGTCAGGGGAGGTTCACCAGTATAACCGATGGCCCTCTCCAGTGAGGGTGTTCATCATGGAGAAGGCTGTGCATGTGGGGGCACGGGGAGCAGGAAGTATATGAGAAATAACTGTACTTTCCACTCAAGTTTGCTGTAACCCTACATCTGCTTGAAAAAATAAAGTCTATTTTTAAAAAAGAGAAAGAAACCAACAGTGCCGTGTAAAAACCTTTAGACCAAAGTCACAAAAACTGAGATTGCAGGAAGCACCAGGATGCACCGAACACAGTCGCCCCAGATTACCTGAGTATGCTGAGGCCAAAAGGGAGACGACACCATGCCCAAAAGAAGAGGTGGGGCTGCGATTGAGGAAATAGATAAACTAAGGCTCCAAACAGGAGGTGGAACAGAGGTAAACAGAAAATCTGGAAGCAGAGCAGAGGCCAGTCTGACAGCAAGATATGAAGATGGGGAGTAAGGCAGCCACTAATGCCCCCCACCCCCCGCCCCCGTGCACAGCGCCCACAGCTGCGGCTTCCCGGGACACGCAGCCCAAGCGCTCCCGCAGGAGGCTTGCTCACACCAGCGCGTCAAGCTCTTCATAACATCATGAAGCCTACTTTTAACTGCTCTGCGTGGTGGTTCTCTTTCTAACAAGCACAGAATAAAAACGCGCGTCCTTGGGGCGCCTGGGTGGCTCAGCCCGCTGAGCGTCTGCCTGCTGCTGGGGTCATGATCCCGGGGTCCTAGGATGGAGCCTGGCATTGGGCTTCTTGCTCAGGGGGGAGCCTGCTTCTCCCTCTCCCTCTGCCTGCTGCTCCCCCTGCTTGTGCTCTCTCTCTCTGTCAAATAAAGAAATTAAAATCTTTTTAAAAAATGCACGTCCTTACTTCCTCTGAAATGACGCGTGGGCGTGTGATTTTGATCAGACCAATAAAACGTAGGTTAAAGTGATGTGACCACTTCCCATGGAAGCCTTCAAAGCCATCACACACTTCACCACGCCCGGGTCGCTGACTAACAAGGCCTCATGTTAGAGCAAAAATTAGACTCCTTTGTGTCAAATCACAGACCTGGAGGTTGGTTATTACTGCTGCTTAATACACAACAGCTTGATATTGTGAACAGACCTCTTTGATCTCAGGGTTTTCAGGCTCCGTACAAGTGACCCTTGGGGTTGGGCGATGCTGTGTTGTGGGAGTTGTTCTATGCTTTGCAGGATGTTGAGAGGCATCCCTGGCCTGGACGCCCTGGGGGCCAGCAGCAGCCCCTCCCCAGCTGTGACTACCCCCAGACAGTCTGGTTACACTGTGTGAGCTGCGAAGACGTGCAATTCATAGGGACAGAAAGAGGAATGGTGGTTGCCCCGGGCTAGAGGGGAGGAAGGAATGGGGAGTTATCTTTGAACGGGTATAGAGTTTCAGTTTTATAAGATGAAAAGGCGGGCACCTGGGTGGCTCAGTCGGTTAAGCATTTGCCTTAGGCTCAGGTCATGATCCCACGGTCCTGGGATCGAGCCCCACATCGGGCTCCCTGCTCATCGGGGAGCCTGCTTCTCCCTCTGCCTGCTGCTCCCCCTGCTTGTGCTCTCTCTCTCTCTCTCTAACCAATAAATAAAATCTTTAAAAAAATAAAATATAAGATGAAAAGAGGTCTGGAGGTGGACGGTGGTGATGGTTGCATAACGGTGTGAACGTGCCTAATGCCACGGAGCCATCCGCCAAAAAACAGTGAAAACACTAAATGTTATGTTCTGTGTATTGTGCCACAATTTTTTAATATTTTTTAAAAAGATTTTATTTATTTGACAGAGAGAGACAGCCAGTGAGAGAGGGAACACAAGCAGAGGGAGTGGGAGAGGAAGAAGTAGGCTCCCCGTGGAGGAGCCTGATGTGGGGCTCGATCCCAGGATCCCAGGATCACGCCCTGAGCTTAATGACTGAGCCACCCAGGTGCCCCTGTGCCACAATTTTTAAAAGCAGGAGGGACAAAAACGTCTCAGACAGGGCCCAATGTCCCCTGGGGGACAAAACTGCCCCTGGTTGGGAACCGCAGTTCTAGCAGTAGGGGCAGCTCACTGAAACAGATGTGTGAACATGCAGGGCCGGGGCTCAGCGGCTTTACCCCAGCAAGGGTTAGAATTTCCACTCTCCTAAAATGGTTTTCATCTGCTCAGACTTTAGGCCAGGCCCTCCTCAACAATGGAATAGTTTGATCCAGGAAAGGCTCCTGCCTACGGACCCAACACTGATGGGATAGAAGTAAGCTCTGTGCAAACTCTAACTGTTCTGCGTTTTTCCCTGCTTTTGATAAACAGAATACACTAGGGATTTCATTTGGAATAATTCTTCCTCAAACCTCCTGGTTGCTCTCACAGACTCTGAGATTAAGGGGCGAAAGCGGGGGGGGGGGGTTGAAGCGAAAGAACGGAGGGGCTCCCCTGCACGTGTGTGATCATCTGACACGTGTTCTGGGGGAGGATTCCCCAAGCCTGCCGCCCAAGGCTGGTGATGGCTCTGCTCTCTGGGGACTGAATGCCAGGCTGACCTGGAAACAGCACACGACTTCCTTTACCCTCCTCCGCCAGCCCCACCTACCTGCGTTATCTTTTTATTTCAACACTGGGGCTTCGGGCCCCCCCACCCCGTCCTTTGCCATAAGGACTCCTCCAGATGGCCCTATCTAGGACCGTTATTATGCGGAGAGCAACGACAGCATTCCAAGACAGGGCCTGGCTCTGTTGATGACAGGGCTTCTCCCTCTGGCTTTCATGAACATTCTCCCATCGACGCCGAAACTGCTCCCCCAAACCTCTGTAACAGGCACGAACAGACAACCTTCCTCTTCTGGGTTCCCATGGCCAGAATCCTTAACTAATCCTCTCCCCACAAAGTAGGACTAGTTTCTCAAGCTGTTGTTTCAGCTGCTCACTTCAACATCTGCTCTTGATTTGCTGAATGGAGCACCTCCAACAGGCACGGAGCTGCGTTGTCACGCCTTGTCCCACCCAGCTTTGTGTCCCCTCCGCCCTTTGCCCTCAGACACGTTCCCGTGTGTCTGCGGGGCTTGCCTCGCCCCCTCCTGCCCCCCTCCTCCCCGTTCTGCCTGCCCAGCGTGGACCCAGCACCTGGGCTCCAGCCCCCAGCCCCCCATGGCTTGCACCATCAATGACTTGCTCTCAGCCCAGAATCCTTAACCTCTCCATCCCTAGGGCTCCTTCCTTTCTTCAACAGAGTAACTTGTTAAGACTCTCCTGTTTTGGCGGGGGGGGGGGGGGGGGGGATCTTCTCTTTATTCTCGTCTCTCTCTCCAGCTTCTTAAGGCAAAGTCCACACTCTTCCTTGACACTTATTTACCCCTGTAGTGGGGTGATGAGTGCCCCCCAACACAAAATGTATGTTTTTCCCAGGAACCCCAGAGTGTGACCTCATTTGGAAACAGGGTTTTGCACATATAATTAGTGAAGTTAGTAAATTAGTAAAGACACGGGTGCAACGTGGCACAGAACAGACCTTTCTTAGAGCCTTCAGAGAGAGCATGGCCCTCCTGACCCCTTGACTTCCGACTTCCACTCTCCAGGACCGGGAGGGAGTAAACTGCTGTGGTTTTAAGCCACCCGGTGTGCAGTGCTTTGTGCTGGCAGCCCCAGGAAACTAAGGCACCCCGTAAGTCACCATGACTTTCCTTCCGGCTCCGAGATCCTTCTGCATGGGACCAGCTAGCACCAAATCCAGTCTTGATTTCATTTGACCTTTCTGGGCTCCTGCTACTCATTTACTCCTTGTTGCTCCTCTGCGCCTGTAACATGACTGGCCCCTCCTTCTCCCTGGCATCTTCTCAGCGCCCCTGAGTGCCTCTACGCACACAGCCACCTCGGGAACAGGGGTGTCCCACGTTGGCCCCGACCTGTCTTCTCCTCTACCCAAGCCTCCTCCAAACACCAGCTCTCCCGCCGCCCCCATGCTGACGGGTCCCCAAACCCCCTGCCCAAACCACTCTCCTGAGTTCCAGTTTTCCATCTCCTACTGCCTCCTGGACTTCCTCCTGGCGCGTGTGCAAGCACCTCAAATACTCCACGGCTAAGGGAGAAGTCTGCATCTAGAATCCCCTTGTCGAACACACTGCTTCTCCTGCTAGAACCGTGTGCCCACACAGGGGCACAGGTCCGACGCCTGGCCTCTCCCTGGATTCCAACTGCACCCTTCACCGTGCTCATCACGCCAAAGGACATCACCCAGGAGATAAATGCCTCCCCTCCTGTCCATCTCCACCACTGCAGCTCGAGCTCAGACTCTCACCACCGCTCGCCCCAGTAAAAATCCCTACGGAATTCTATGTTAAGGCTTCTCTCTGGGATGGCCTTCTTACACTGTCTTGAGACGAGTCACTTCTGGCTTCAAATGCCTTAGAGGCTCCTGGTTGCCTGCAGGACCCTGTCGTTAGCCCTGCTCGGCTCAGAACAGCCAGGCTTCTTAGCATCTGGCTCTCAGGAGTTGAGACTGAAGGGACTCCGGACTCAATTCCAGGATCTACCATATACGTGCTGTGTGGCCCTGGGCAAGGGACTTACCCTCTCTGTGCCTCAGATGAGATTCCTCCTCTGCCAAATGAGGATGAACTGCATCCAGCCGGGGGTGAGCGAGCACGGGAGAAAAAACCAACCACCACGATTAAAGGGAACAGCCCCGGTGCTCTCATGGAGCAGGTTTAGCGCCGGGTGCTGTCAACCCGAGTGGAATACCTCAGTTCACGAGGCTTCGGCTAGAGTTCTCATGAGGCTTTGGGCTCTGCTTCAATGCTTGGGGCAAAACAGTCTTAGATCAAGTGCTGTTCTTTTTTTTTTTTTTTTTAAGATTTATTTATTTATTTATTTATTTATTTATTTATTTATTTATTTAAGAGAGAGAGAGCGCGAGCACGCACAAGCAGGGGTAGAGGCAGAGGGAGAAGCAGACTCCCCACTGAGCAGGGAGCCCCATGCCAGACTCCATCCCAAGTCCCCGGGATCACGACCTGAGCCGAAGGCAGATTCTTAACTGACTGAGCCACCCACGTGTCCCTCAAGTGCTGTTCTTAATGCCTAATAAAGTAGAATCTGAAAAGATCAAACCCTTTCCAAGCAGCTTACCAGTGTGACGGAACAAAGTGTAGGAACAGTTAGAGAAATACAAAACTATCAAGCTCCCGACAGAGTGAGACTTATAATGTCACACAGTCAGAAATTATCCGAGATGTGAAGAGGCAAGAAAACAGGATACAGAATGAGGATAAAAATCAATCAGAACCAACCCAGAAATGACATAAATAAGAGTTAGCATACAAGCACATCTGAACAGTTATGTAACTGTATTCCATACGTTCCAGAAACAAAAGAGTGAGCACTGTAACTGGAGACATGGAAGACAGAAAGACCCAAACGCACTTGTAGAAATGAACATTATAATGTGTCAGACGAGATCCCATCCCTGGATGGGATCAACAGCAGATTACACACTGCAGAATGAAAGATAAGTATGTTTTTGAAAATGAAACAGAGAAAAAAAAAAACACTGAAAAAAAAAAAACTAAGAGCATCAGTGAGCTATAGGACAACTTCAAGCAACCGAACACATTTGTATTTGGAGTCCCAGGAGGGAAGAGGGACGAAAAAAAATACAGAAATAAGGTTAAGGTTTTTCTAGCTGTTCAGGTAAGACTAACACAGAACACAGCACACTAGTCATGAGCTTGCATTTAAACCATGGAAGACACAGCCCATCGCAAGAGGTACTGTACCGCGGATTTCAATTCAAATACCAAATATGCTTTTCTTCTTTGGGTGGGACTGTCTGATATATTTTGGGATGTTCATCAACCCTAAATATCACCCAGGGGCACCTGGGTGGCTCAGTCAGTTAAGCGTGAGACTCTTGTTTTTGGCTCAGGTCAGGATTTCAGGGTTGTGAGATCGAGCCCCGCATCAGGCTCCATGCTGGGCATGGAGTCTTTTTAAGATTCTCTCTCCCTCTCCCTCTGCCCCTCCCCACTCATTCTCTCTCTCTCTCTCTCTCTCTCTCTCTCTCAAACAAAACAAAAACTAAATATCACCCCCCAAAAATTTTAGTAATGCCTCCCAATCTTGGTGCCCCAAAACCAAAAATCACTCCCTGAATGAGGTTTCACTTTTTTTATAACCATTGGTTTAGAATAGACAAGGGTAGCGAACTATGCACTGCCCGTGGGCTGCATTGGTATGGCCTGTGAGCCAAGAATCGCTTCCCATTTTTAAAAGGTTGTGAAGAGGAGAAGAAACAGGAGAGAAGAGAAGAGAAGAGAAGAGAAGAGAAGAGAAGAGAAGAGAAGAGAAGAGAAGAGAAGAGAAGAGAAGAGGGGAGGGGAGGGGAGGGGAGGGGAAATGGAAGGAATGGGAGAAGGGAAGGGAAGAGAAAGGAAAAAAGAAGAGAAAAGGGAGAGGAGAATAAAGAGGGAGAGAACAAAAGGGAAAGTAGCAGATTACATATGGCTCATGATGCCTAAAACAAGATTTTGCTGACCCTGGTGTAGACTCCAGAGGAAGAAGGATGTCATATGGTCCATTTCCACAAGGAGTTTATAAACTAATGGAGAATGCAGGAATGTATGTGTCAGGATTCAGAGAAGCAGAAGCCCTATGAGTGATACGTGATCAGGGATTTATTAGAGGGGCTAGACTTTCTACAATTATGAGAGCTACTGACAGAGTCCACAGCAGGCAGATGCCTTCATGTCTGCTGATGGCTTAAAGTTACTGCAGCTCGACAGAGCCATCAGTCAGGATGCAAAGCTGCACACAAAGTGGGGGAAAAGCAAGTACAGACTGGAACCCACCAGAAGCCACTGGACCTCATGACGACAAACCAGAACCCAGGTGTCCCACCACCTCCAATCTCAGTGATGCGACCAACCTGGTACCCTCTGCCATGGAGCTGCACACATGCCCTCATCCCTCCCACGTGTTTTCATGACACCATAGGTTTACCCAGCAGAGCTCCCGTCATACCATCCTATGGTCGCCTGCTTCCTTGGGACTGGAACCCAAAGAAAATGTCAAGCAAAATTCCACCAGGACTTTGGGACACATCGTAGTTATTATCATCACTAAATAACAGCTGGCTTTTCTAGAACATTTGTGCACCAGGAGCTTTGCTAAGCACTTCGCATGCATTATTTCAGGTAACCCTAGCAATGAAATCTGTCATTATCACCACTGTACCAATGGGGACATTGAGGCTTTGAGAGGTTAAGTGATTTGCCCAAGATCACAGAGCTAGTAGAAGGCAGACCTAGACAAACCAACATACATTTCATCCAGAGACCCAGACCTCGCTGCCATCTATCCTCAGCTAGTCCCTGAGAAAACAGGAGCCTGGGGTTTTGGGTTTTGGTTTTTTAAAACAAATAAAAGCTGTTTCCTTGCAGTGAATATTTAAACAGTTCTAGTAAACATTGGAAATCTATTCCAGGATTAAAGTTCCAAAGCTACTGAATGCCAAATATACGTATATAATAGACATGTAAGATACACATAGATAATATATAATATATAATATACAGATATAATATATCGTATCATAGTAAGTGCTGAATGCTGTGAATCGGGGAACACAAGCAAACAAAAAAATTCCCAACAGCATTATACAGAGCATCAACTGCTTACCAAACAGAAATTAAACGGTCAGGAAATGTGACCTATTAATTAAGGTATTATAACATACAGACCCAGCCTTACCTAAAATCTCTATCCATTCTAGGTGAATAATAATTATCAAACGACGTTGGTAATTTGAATATTTAGATCCACCTAAGCTCAAATCAGAGCCTAATACATATGAACACACTTTTACACACTTATCAATATTATAGATACAACTAATTTAAATTAATTTCACCTGTGTTTTTGACAATGTACCGGAAACCATTTGAGATATAAAGATCAAGACTCACAGGGATTCCAGAGAGTGCATAACATAGAAACATCTGCAAATAACTGCAGAATGAGACAAATGAGATAACAGAAGTCCAATACACAATGGAAGAATGGAAATGGAAATTTTATTTAGTGTGTATACTTATTAAAGTAATAGAAACCCCAAAAAGTTAATTACTTACGTTTTTTTTTAAAAAAAAAAAAAAAGATTTATTTACTCATTTGAGAGAGAGTGAGGGTGGGGCGGGGCAGAGGAAGAGAGAATCTCAAGCAGACCCCACTACTTGTGCTCTATTGACTGACCCAGCTAGGCATCCCGGAAAATAATCTCTGTTTAAAAATTATACATCAAGGAAAATTTCATATAAGCATTCCCATGGTTCCCCTAATAAAAATTTATTCTCTCAACAGTTGACTCGTCAAGGTATCTTGACTACTCCCTGCCCCTCTACAAACAATATTATTATCTGAAAATATTTGAAAGTCTAAATAAATAACCCTATACTGGGGCGCCCGGGTGGCTCAGTCAGTTGGGCATCTGTCTTTGGCCAGGGTTGTGATCCCAGGGTCCTGGGATCTAGCGCATTGGGCTCCCTGCTCAGCGGGAAGTCTGCTTCTGCATTTCCCTCTGCCGCTCCCCCTACTTGTGCACTCTCTCACGCTCTCTGCTCAAATAAATAAATAGAAAAATCTTTAAAATAAAAAGTAAATTAAAAAATAAATATCCTTATGCTTGAGAGTATCTTACCAGAAAGATGTTGCCTGTAACCACAAGATCCAGAATGTCAAATTCTTCAAGACGAACTGTCCAGTTTCTGCAACAACAAAAATGCAGTACAATAAAGGGGCTTCGAGAATCTTCACCAACACAGAAGAGATGGTACCAACCATGTACCTGTAGCCCTTGTTTGTGTCCTACTTCAAACCAAACAACGAAACAAAAAGTTTTGAGATGATTCACAATATGTAAATATTGCCCGGAGAAGTTGATGCTGTTAGTAAGTTACTCCGGTGTGCTAATGGTATGGTGGCTACGTACCACGATATGGAATTCTTATCTTTTAGAGAAATGTTCAAAAATATTTATGGGTGAAATGACAGGGTATCTGGGATTTGATTCTAAATAATTCAGCTGGAAGAGGACTATTAAAGGCTAAAGATGAAACCAGGTTGGCCTTGGCGAGGGGCACCTGGAGGTTAATTACACTAATCTCTCCAAATTTGTGTATGTTTGGAAGTTTCCATTATATATATTTCAAAAGACTTAAAATGTAAGGGAAAAATAGACACTGCTTGAAATATGGCACAATATCTCTTATACAAGAGATACTTCGGGTAACACAATAATAATCATGTTACTTTTAGGAACTACTGGTCATAAATATGGCTTTAAATATAGACATAGCTATTCATAGCAAAATTATCCGGAAAAAAAAGGAAATCTCTTACACTTAATTTCATCGTTCTCTTTGCCCATATTTGGGAATAGAAACTGCTTTACTAGCTGAATAAATCATAACTATCCCAAAGTGTTCTTAATTACTGATTTCAATAAAAATACTCCTGCATTCCAAGAACAAATAAGAAAATGAAGTTTATATCCAGGTACTTCTTTTATAAGCATCCATTTTGACATATAAACCTTGACTATGTTAAAGTAGTTGAACAGGGATGCCTGGGTGGCTCAGCGGGTTAAGCCTCTGCCTTTGGCTCAGGGTCCTGGGATTGAGCCTGGCATTGGGCTCCTTGCTCAGCGGGGAGCCTGCTTCTCCCTCTCCCCCTGCCTGCGGCTCCCCCTGCTTGTGCTCTCTCTCTCTGACAAATAAATAAATAAAATCTTAAAAAAAATAATAAAGTAGTTGAGCAACAGGGAACTGGCGTTGAACTGAATTTCAGACTGGATTCTCAAATCCTTCTGCTTTTCCTACACCTATTTTTCCGTGGGTGTGGGTTTTTTGGGGGGGAGGGGTGGTAGATTTTGGTATTTTTAGCTATCATCTATTTAAGTTCTTTGAACCAAGTGGTGTATATGGAATCCACGAATACTTGAAACAAATAATTTCAGTGCTGTTATGAAAAAACAGCCATTGAGCCTAAACCATTTTTGTAGAAATTACAGGTAGGGGACATTAGCAGTCAGAGTAAGATTACAGTTCAGACTGGAATCAGATATTCACGTGGGAAGACATTTCTGAACATTCTTCCTAAATGCTAGGGGGAATGAGAGCCGAGTCCCCCCACGCTTTCAGTGAAATGTGGTGAAGGATCGGTGCAAAATCTCAAAAGCTGAAAATTGCTTCATCTCGCCCCCAGCCCCGTTAGTTCTCACTTCCGTTTTGATCTTACTCCTTTTCTCTTAGTTTCTGCTGTTTCTCAAGATTTTCTGCCCTTAGTGCTTCTAAGGCATGTGAAAGCCACATGAAAGGAGCAGGGGCGTCTGGGTTAGGCAGACTGAGGATGAGAGCTACATTACCTACATTCCCATGAATATTTTTGAAACACTACGGACGCCCGGACGCCCGAAGCCTGCAGGAGCAGGACGCGGAGAACGTTACCGCCGAGCCATACCGCACCTGCGCGACGCGTGCTGGCCACCGACGGGCACCGAGGCTCATGGCTTTCTGCCAGCTCAGTTGCCTGATTCCCAGACGCCCTCTCCTTGCCCGAAGGGGCCCCCACCTCCACTCCCATGCAGTGGGGCCATTCCTTCTGACCTGAGGGTGAACTGAGGGCTCGCCCTGTCCCAGCCCAGCGTCGCCATCCCTCCCTAGCTCTCTCCAGGCAGGTGCGGCCCAACTCCCTGGCCACAACACGACCCTATAGAGCAGTGCAGAACCAGTGTCTGGAACTGGGCACGATCTGGAGCGCAGGGTCAAGGTTCCCGGGACGAACTGTGTCCTGGCGGGGCAGCCATCAGCCTAACTCCACCGCGGAGGGCCGGCGGCAGGGAGGGGGCGGAGACTGAGGACCCGCAGGCGGACTGGGGGGTCGCAACACCGCCGCCAACTACGTCCAGGCGCGCCAGGGTTCTTGGGGATCACCAGCGGAAAGAGGACGCAAATCCCACTGGGGAGGAAAAACGCACTCTCATGACTCCTCTGCCTCCTGGCTGGCTACCTGGGGTCGAGTTGCGTAGTTTGGCGCGGACCCGGACGCAGCCAGGTGCAGTCTCGGCCGTGACCTTCCCATTGCTCCACCCAAGCACTTCCCGGAGAAACCCGGAGCAGAGCGCATGTTGCTGGGCTGGGGAAGCGACGGCGTGAGCTTGGGGCGGCGGGTCCTGGGGGGTAAGAGCACTTCCCAGCACGCCGGGCCTGGGGCAGGGAGCCGGCAATTTGGGGACCCGCTCCGTTTAGGCCTCGGTCTCCGCGACCCACCCGAGGCCCAACAGGAGACGGTCGCGGGCGCCCTTAGGGTTAGCGGTTCAGCAACCAAATAGGGCCTGGTTCCACCGCCTAAGGGTCTTGTGGTGAGTTTCTCAGTTTCTCTAAGTCGCAAACTTCTTACCTGTATGATGGGGATTCCATCGTGTCTTCTCCACTAGGTGCTGGGAGGGTTAAAGGGGAGCCCAGTGCCTGGCAGACAGACAGGGAGCAGAGGATAACGGTTAGGCGCTGTCATTAATGTTATTAGTCATTCTGCTATTATTAGCCGGTGGGACCCCAGGGGGGATCGCTTTCCCGGCTTTCCCTCCTGCCCTCGCCCCAGCCTGTATGCTCCTCCCAGCCGGTAAGCTCCCCTAGCTCTGGAAGTGTCCAGTCAGCCCGGCCTCAAGAAGATGAGCCCAAAGGTCGAAGGCAACCCCGCCTCTCGATCCCTCGGCGCAACTGGGAAGCACTGTGCCTCGCGCGCGCCGGAGTTTACCCCGGACCCGCTCTGT
This sequence comes from Ursus americanus, assembly GCF_024610735.1. NCBI lineage: Eukaryota > Metazoa > Chordata > Mammalia > Carnivora > Ursidae > Ursus > Ursus americanus. The sequence continues at coordinate 10,102,164 of NC_142160.1, read as the reverse complement.
GGCCCTGACAGCCGCGGGCACCCGAGAGGCGCCCGACGTCCCTGCGCGGACCCACCTGCCCCCCGCGCCGCCCCTCCCGCAGTGAGGGCTCGGCCCGGGCTCGTCCTCACCGCTTGGCTCGTGCCAACCGCAGCAGCCGGGCCGTCGTTGGGCGGCGGGGAAGGGGCACCCCGCGGGCCCCATTCGAGGCCCGACCTGTCCCCGCCGTCGCCAAGTGCAACTGCAGAACAACGTTTAATTCCTTCTTCCACCGAATCGACTTTTTTCTTGCAAATTCATGGTCTATATGGTTTCATTTGTAAGAGCGTGGGGGCCGCCTTGAGCCGGGTTCTGACCTTCAGACACCCATGTTCGTGACGGTGCTGGTCTGGCCTGGGGCAAAGGGAAGGAAGAAACCGGCGTCAGCCCGGAGGATCGGCTCTGGGCTCAGAGGCGGCTCCACCCATTGCTCCCACGGTTTGTTGACCGAATAAATGAACGCATGTAGGCCTGAAGAGGGTTTCGCACTAAAGAGGGGGGGGGGCTGGAATACGCCGAGATCTGCAGAATATGCTAAACGCATCTTAAAGCTGGGGTGCAGAAGGTGAGAAGGGAAGGTGGCTGCGGGTAGAAGAAGCGGTTTTGGGTCGCCCGCAGCCGTAATATAGGGGGGCGCTGCAGGGAATCGGCGATGCTGGTAATGTGAACTAAGCCTCTACTGCACGTGCAGGTGGAGGGAGAATGGAAGTTCGAGTCCAGGCGGCTACCGGGGGTTGGGATTGAGAACTTTCCAGAACGTCCCCAGAACTGAACTACCGCAAGCCCCGGAGGAGGTGAGGATCGCAGGCAGGACTTGTGAAGAAGTTCTAAGTGCTGGGGAGGAGATGAGAAACTGGGGTAAAAGTGGACCAATTAAACGGCTGCAAAAATGTGTCTATCTTTCCTAGAAATTCACAGCTGGAACAGCGGGGTAGATGAAGGAGAAGGACCTTCTCACACTTACCAAGTGACTTCTCCCAAAGTGGCAAGGAACGCAATTCTTTTGAAACCGGAGCCCTACTCGGGACGGGAGTCTGGCAGGGTCTCTAGAAACTTGCTTTCTCTGGGGAGTATTTCCTGATGGGCATCTTCATCTGGTTTCCCTCCCACCGGTCACCTGGAGCCAAACGACAGTGAAACCTTTCTGGTTGCAAAGTTCTTTCAGAATATCTTTTAATTCTTTTTGAAACAATAACAACAAAGTTCTTTCTGTTCTAAAGAAATGGACTATAAGCCCTTAGAAGGCATCCATCTGAGGAGAAAATTGTTTTAACTGTAAATGTCCAGAATACAATTGCTTCATTTGATACTTGCTTTTTTTCCCCTGGCCCTGCTTTTGAAGAAGATTGTAATGCTTTTTAAAATTTGCCTTTTAATTTTCCCTAGTAAATGTTAACCACTACATTCTAAATTGATCTCAAATAGTGCTCCGCTTTATAAATGGGAAAAATCAACATCTTTAGAAAAAAGAAAAACAAATGGAGAATATATTTACATTTCCCTCCAATTCTTTTTCTTCTATCGGTTTCATAAATACAGAATCCCATTATTTTAAAACCCAGGACCTTTTCAACTTCAAATATTTGGAAGTTTTGAAAGTCATTTTGAAAATTGTTTCCAATACCTAAAATGAATATGGATTGTAAAACTAAACTGTTTAACTGGGAGGAAAGAACTAAGTTTCATTTTTAATTTTTTAAAAGATTTTATTAGAGAGAGAGAGAGCACAAGAAGGGGAGGGGCTGCCCGCTAAGCAGGGAGAGAGACGCATGGCTGGATTCCAGGACCCTGGGATCATGACCTGAGCAGAAGGCAGATGCTCAACCGACTGAGCCACCCAGGTGCCCCAAGAACTAAGTTTTGAAAGAAGTTCCATTTAGAAAGCAATTATTGCAAAGTAATGTGAAATAAACAATGTAGTGCAGTGACTTCGCATTTTATTTAGTCTATATAGCTAGCTTTGATTTTAACAGCTTTCCACGGAAGATGACACATTAGACACACAGATCAGGAACAAATGTTTTGAAATTAAAATTCCATATTACACATCCATTTCAGGAAGAAATAAAGAGCATAAGTAGTTTGCACTTAACTTGGGACTAATATTTACAATTCCTAGGGAGTGAAAAAGGGAAAACAAGTTGTGCATTGGACATTGTATATTTCTTTTTTTTTTCTTTTTTTTCACCAGAACAAAATGTCCCACTCACGTTCATACTTCCTTGGAAATGGATAACCGGAAAAGCCCTGGCCGCCACAAGTGGAGGCTGGAAAAGAAAGGACAAGAGTTGCCGCCCTCCGAACTTTATGTTCCGGTTGTCTGAACAGTATCCAAGTTGAGCTTTGTAAATATTTTGCAGTTACCCGAACTGTGGTTCAGTTAGTGCTGTTCCGATGAGGGATTCAGATGCACCCGTCCTGTCCCCGCTGTGCAGGGTGGTATGGGTGAGAGCAGACGGCGAGAAGAGCGGGACCCCTCATCGCTCTGCGCTGCAGCTTGGCTGCAGGTGCACCCTGCGGAGTCAGCGCCAGGACAGGGTGTGGATGCTATTCAGAAGGCTGGCAAGCTACCCTCTCTGCCGGAAAGGCTGGCCACCGTGGTCAGCCTAGAGCCTTGTGCTCCAGGCTGACACCCCAGCAGCACCGCGGGGGCGGACAGGTGTTGGCCCAACAGAGCGCCCTCGCTGGGAGCGCAGCCGCTGGTACAGTCCTGCTGCTGGGGCTGCTGCTCTAAAATCGTTCGAGCAGCGGCCGCGGCAGCCGCAGCGGACACGTGCAGCAAGGGGGTAGCGGCCCGGTGGTGCAACAGGCAGGACGGGTGCTGCAGCAGGTGGCAGTAGCCCCAAGGCGTCGGGGGCAGACTCTGCCTCTGCGCGGCCCTTGTGCCCCCTTCCCGGACCCCTTGCATGATACTCTCGATGCTGAAGGGGGTGCATCGGTCTCCCTGCCGCGCCGCCAGCCCCTTGCCTTCGTCCCAGGTCTGGGAGCGCATAGAGGGCTGCAGTGCCGAGAGCGCGCCGGAGGTGGCCAGGTCGGCGCCTTGCGCTTTCTTGGGCGTCTCGGCGTAGGCCGGGGCTGACAGCAGCAGGTAGCGAAGCGGGTGAGGGTGCAGCAGCGCGCACGGGCGGCTCCCGGCGGCGGCGGCGGCGGGGTAAGCCCCCGACACTGGCTGCTGCGCGGCCGGGGGCCCGAGCAGCAGGCCCGGGTAGGAGACGTGCAGGGCGGAGGGCGCAGCAGGCAGGGGCAAGGGGTGGTGCAGGTGGACTCCCGGGGCCGTGTGGTGGCGCTTGAAGCGCTTCCTGCGCCGGAGGAAGCTGCCGTTGTCAAACATGTCCTGGGAGGCGGGGTCCAGGCTCCAGTAGTTGCCCTTGCCGGGGTGGCCCGGCTCGCGGGGGATCTTGACGAAGCAGTCGTTGAGCGAGAGGTTGTGGCGGATGCTGTTCTGCCAGGCGGGAAACTTGCGGCGGTAGTAGGGGAAACGGCCGCTGATGAAGGCGCAGATGCCGCTGAGCGTGAGGCGCTTGTGCGGGCTCTGCAGGATGGCCATGGTGATGAGCGCGATGTACGAGTAGGGGGGCTTCGCCGGCTGCGGGCCGTCCCCAGAGGCCGCCGCACAGCCGCTCGATGCCCTGAACTTGGTGCCAAACTTGGAGGAGTCGCTCCGGGCGCCGCCGCTCTCGGGGTTCTCTCCGGGAAGCGCGCCCGCGCCCCGCCGCGCCTCCTGCGTCCCCGGCGTTTGCAGCTGCTCTAGGAGCCGATGGCTCTCCTCCGCCTCTTCCTCTTCCTCCTCCTCGTCTTCATCTTCCTCCTCTCCCAGGATGTCGATCTCACCGTCTTCCCTGTTGGAGCTCCGGAGGCTGCGCTGCAGTGCGGGGTGGAGGCGGTCGGGTTTTGGCAAGTTCATGGAGGAACAGGTCCGGCAGACGCAGGGGAGGTGGCGGCTGCTCACCTGGGTCGCGGGGGGCTGGGCTGGAGGCCTTGGTTAAGAGTGTTCCAAAAAGCAGAAACCCTTGTGGTTGTCCTTTGGTGGTGTTCTGTTGGTTTCTTTTCGTTTCCAACACCGTCCAGCAAAGATGCACTTTGCCTTTTATTAATGCTTCTTCGAGTCCCTCTGTGGTTGGCTCCCTCCCCTCTTTATACCCCTTCTTCCTCTACCTCGGAGAGCTCCCACTTCCTCCCGACGCAGTCCAATGATGAGGGTCCTCTGCACATTACCCGACAGGGCAAGAACCTTCAGCCTCCTCCTTCTTACACCCACCCGCCAGCAAGGAAGATGCGCTGTTAAAGGGCTTCGAAAACGTGCAAATAAAGAAGAGGCAGGAAAATATGGTACCCAACAATCTATGGCTACCTCGACACTCAGGCCTCGCCCCTGGAGGACAGAAATGGGGGATGGGGGCACTAAGTGTCTACACAGTGCTTGACTGTAAAACAATGTGTAACAGTAAAAGTATGTTTTCCTGTTTCATAGCTGGTGATTCACCCATTTTCATTGGTGGATTCCTCATCCAGAATGATGAACTGAAATATTCTTAATGTTCTAAGTATATCCATGAGCTCAGGGGGATGTGAGGGAGGCTTGCATGGTCCCTTCTACTCCCCACCTTAGCTCCCCAAAATGTTCTCCCCTACTCAGCTTTTCAGAAAAGGCTGAAATGTCCTTGGCATTAAGTTATGGAAGTTCATGGTAGAAGGAAAGCAGAGGAGCTAAAGCGAAGTTCCCTTGCATCAGTGATTCTCTAACTCCTTTAACATTTAACCACGGTATGAAATATATGTCACACTCTTGGATAGATAGACTTCTATAACTAAAATGGGTTTCATAAAACAAGTGACCACTGATATATTTTTTTAAATGTCCAGGACCAACTACACTGATTTTGCCACATCCTAACCAGTACAGAGCCAGTGTGAAAAATCCTGTTTTCAGAATAACAGCCTCAGAACACCAAGGGATGCGCCAGTCTGAGAGTCAATCTTTCACGCATGTGCTCTATCTGCCCCCCTTTGTAAAGCCAACATTAAGCACTTTTACTATAATAGTAAATACTAACGTCGAAACTTAAATAAGGCAAAGGAAGAGGTGCAGTTTCAGCACTTTGCCAAATTACTGGGTCGTCGTTGCCTACACTGGAGGAGCGACACGGCAGAGCAGCTCTGTTCAACTCACTTGACATCCTTGCAAGTAAGGATTTTTAGATTGGCTTCATTTAAATCTATCTGCTCAGGGACTGGAGTAGCAATCCAGTGGAATTATTGTGTGTTCTAGAAAGCGATCTTATGCTGAAATGCTGAGCAACAGTATATATTCATCATTTAACACCCACCCACTAGTGAAAAGAATTTGAGAAGGCATCTAACAAAAATGCAGCATGAAAATATTGTATTATGCCACTGACTGTCACAGAGTGAAACTTCCACTCTGGATTTAGGATGAATTTTCAGAAAGAAATCAGAAGCCAGCTAAAAGGGCACAATATAACAAAACAAAACAAAACAAAAACCAAAAAAACAAAAACAAAAAAAAACCCCAAAACTCAAAGTAGCTTGTCCCTTCAGGATAAAATTTTGAAAACTGCTTTCTCTCATGTCTTTTAAAAGCTTATCCTCTACTCCTGAGCTTCTCACCTTCTCAGGCTTCTCAGTCAAATGTAGCTTGAAGTAGGACGAATGACAGAACTTTTGAGCCTAACAGATTTGTGTTTGAATCCCAGATTCACCAATTACTACTTGTGTGATCTACTAAACTAAGCTCCAGGAGGGCTGAGACAGGTGGTGTCTTATTCAAACTCAGGCTCCCAGCTGCCTCCCTGTCAACCCCCTGCAGGTAAGGGACCTTTCTGCCAGCAGCAGAGGAATCCGATTACCTGGAAAGGGAGTATTGTTAGTTTTCCTAGAGTCAACTTCTGTGGGGATTTGGGTTATTTAAAAATGAAAGGAGAAAAGGAAAGGCATGCCAAAACAAAACAACTGAAACCACCCCCATTCTTGGAGGTATGTCAAGGGGGGCACAGGAGACAAATGAAAGAGCCCTCCCACACACACTGGAGCCCGAGCGTGGTAATTTGAGGAAGGATTAGATTACAACCCAAAGTATAAAGTAAATATTCAAGTGTCCATACTGATAAAAATTAATGATCAAGTAAATTAATAAATGAGGGAAAGGAGGGGCACCTGCTGGCTCAGTCAGTAGAGCATGTGCCTCTTAATCTCAGGGTTCTGAGTTCAAGAGCCCCATTGGACGTAGAGCCTGCTTTAAAACAAAACAAAACCCCAAAAAATAAATGGGGGAAAGAAGCAAATCTCCCATGCAGAAGAATTCCCAACAACGGAACTACCCCACCCTGGAGGAGGTGGAGCATACCGACTCCTTTACCGTGGTGGGCAGCGCTGAGTGGCTCCCCTCCAAAGACTACAGAATGGGGGTGGGGGGGGCAGGTGAATAATCTTACAAGAGAAGAAACCTGACACACACTTCAGCCAGGTCACCAGGTGATTAATGTCAACATCAATAGTCATAGACTATGTTAATAGTATATACCCTTGATATGTGATAAAAAAAAATAATACTCTGTCATCTCGCTCCCCAGAACCCATCAAATCAGGAGAAAAACAGACAAATTCCAACAGAGGAGCATCTTATGTACCCAATCGAAATCATCCTGAGAACTACCAAGGTTACCAAAACAAGGAAAGGCTAAGAAACTGTCATAGTCAAACAGAGACATGACAACCAACACCTTGGATGGCATCCTGGAACAGAAAAAGGGCACTAGGTAAAAACTGAGGATATCTGAATAAATTACAGACTTTGGTTAATGATTATCTATCAGTATTGGCTCGCTAATTGTAACAAATGAGCCAGACTATTGTACGACGCTGAGTGTGGAGGGAGGGGGATATGGGACCTTGAACTATCTGTCTTTTTATCTTGTACTGCCTGCTCAATTTTACTGTAAATCTAAAACTGTTCTGAAAATTACATTCTGTTTAAAAAATTAAACATGGGAGAAAAGGCCAAAGAGCCAAAAAGCAGAAACTCAAATGTCCATCAGCTGATGAATAGATTAAAAAAATGTGGTATATAGACTTTTGTTCAGCAATAAAAGGAAACTAAGTGTGGATACATGCTACAGTGGATGAATCTTGAAAACATGGTATGTGAAAGGAGCCCAAATAGGCCAATTCTAAAAACAGAAAGTAGCTCAGCGGTTGCTGGGGGCTCCGAGCAGGGGGAAATAAGGAGGAGTAACTGCTGATGGATAGTTTCTTTGGGGAGAGATGAAAATGTTCTGGAATGAGACAGTGGTGGTCGTGCCTGCCACTACCTGTAGATATACTAAAGCCACGAACTGTACACTTTAAAAAGGTAAAGTTCACTGTACGTATATATAAATAAAACTGTTATACAAAATATGTCAATGTAAAAACAAAGAGCTTTATCAATGAAAACTGAGTGAGTGTTTGGGAAAGATTCCATTATGCCAAGTCACTCTTAAAAAACAAAAGGGGGGGGGGAGAAAAAGAAAAGAAAGGAACTCTTCCTGTCCCATCCCATCAATTCTTCAGTGTTGCCTTAAAAATCAAAAGCCTTCCTTTGTAGCTCCTGCAATATTTAACACGCGGCCTACTGCATGGTGAGCACTCGTAATACTTGGTGATTACTTCTTTCCTAACAATGAATAGGTTTTCTTCTAAACAAACCTATCGGGCTCACAAAATGCCATCCTAGCGTGAAAAACCAAACTTTCCAAACAAATCTACAAAAAGGACGCACATGTCTGGTTTCTCTCCATTTCACTCTGAAAATTAAAGGCAATGTGGTCAACAGTTAAAGTGGATTCTAGTATTAAGACCAATTGAGAAAGAAAAATCTAGCGTATCTTTCTTTCTCATCGAATTAGGAAGGGCAAGTTGCTAGTCTATGAATGCAGAATTTACTTCTTTCAACATTACTTCCACAGTGTATGGCATTTCTAACACTGGAATAGTCTTTTCAAAGCAATCTAAAAATAGTTTTCCCACCTACACTAGTAACCCAAAGGAAACTACTACTCAATTTGTAGCAAGCAACCAAGTTCCTAAGTGCTTAAAAGCTTCTTAGCTTTATTTTTGCCGATAACTCCCTTTGAACATCATGAGCTAATAATTATAGACCCTTTCAATCATCTGGTCTTCCCTCACTGTGCCCACCCCTTCCTACAGCTTTCTTGTACTCAATCTTCTTGCCCCTTACACTAAAAGCTGTGAAAAGCCTAGAAAAAAAAACTATTTGCTTTAGGAAGGTATGCAGAAAGCTTGATTTTTTTTTAAATCAAATCTTGCTATAAAAAGAGAATTTGCATGTACTGAGACTCTGTATTCAGGGTGCTTTAAATTTCATCCCTGGAACAATGAGAGAGATGTGCATTTTATCTCCATCTTATGAATAAGGAGGCAAAGGCTCAGAGAGATTTAGTAATCTAGCCTATATTACTCAGTAAACTATAGAGTTTTAGATAAACTATGCCTAAACCTTGATCATCATCAATACCCTTCAAATTTTCTATAGTTAGCAGAATAACAGCTCACCTTATTCAGTGATTTGCATTATAAAAAAATATTCTTTCCAGGATATCTATGTCAAGTTCGCAAGTCCTCTGAAGTGCGGTTTATTTATTTTTTTTTAAGATTTTATTTATTTATTTGATAGAGAGACAGCCAGTGAGAGAGGGAACACAAGCAGGGGAGTGGGAGAGGAAGAAGCAGGCTCCCAGTGGAGGAGCCTGATGTGGGACTCGATCCCAGGACCCTGGGATCACGCCCGGAGCCGGATGCGACTGAGCCACCCAGGCGCCCCTGAAGTGCGGTTTAAACCAATAATGGGGGCGCTTGGGTAGCGCAGTCGGTAAGCGTCTGCCTTCGGCTCAGGGCATGATCCCGGCATTCCGGGATCAAGTACCACATCAGGCTCTTCCGCTGAGAGCCTGCTTCTTCCTCTCCCACTCCCCCTGCTGTGTTCCCTCTCGCTGGCTGTCTCTCTGTCACATAAATTAAAAAAAAAAAAATCTTAAACCAATAATGATTCTGATCATGGAAAAAAACTTCATTTGGGAAAAAATAAGAATGAAGAACAGGACAACACATCTTTAAAAGAACATGTAAACAACATAAAAATACAGTGTGAAATCTAAATTAAAACAGTGAAGGGGCGCGTGGGTGGCTCAGTCAGTTAAGCGTCCTCTGCCTCGGGCTCAGGTCATGATCCCAGGGTCCTGGGATCGAGCCCTGCTTTGGTCTCTGCACTGAGCTTGGAGTGTGCCTGTCCCTCTCCCTCTGCTCCTCCCCACCCCCTCAGGTGCACTCTCTCTCTCTCTCTGTACAATAAATAAATTTTTTAAAAAGCAAACTGCATTACAATATATAAAGAATGATGCTTTATCTAAAACGCACAAATTATAAAAATAAAACCTTTCCTTGAAGATATTTACAGCAAGCTCCTAAATCTCCCGAAGCGGCAGCTTAAATTATGGTTCTAATCACTGGAAAATAATTCACTTTGGGCGACAGCGTAAGCCACGTGTGTGAGTGAAAAGAAACATGGAAAAGGGCAGACAGGAAGCTGACAACACTGCTTACCCCCAAGGAGTGACAGTGACAGAAAGAAAAAGGTCAGGGGAGACTGACTTCATCTGCAACGTTTGCATTTTTACAACACACATGTATCCAGTCAATACTTATGGGATAAAAAATATTTAAAGATTAATATTTTAAAGAAAAAACAAATATTTGTGAGTTTGACAGACTTTTAAGAGTATAGATTAGTATTACTTCAAACATTTCTCCCATAACAGGACAATTAAAGTAAGCTCTTTCTCACGGCCAGAACAGATGAATCTAAATACTTACTGCTTGCCAAAGAACATTATGGAGTATTATTATGGCAACATTAACTATAAAATAAATCAAGTTTAAGTTGTAGGAACAAGAAAAAAATCTATCCAGGTTCTGCTGTGTGCCAGGAGCTGAGTTGGTTGTGTCAGAAACCTATTCAGTCCTCACAACCTTGAATGATTGATATATCACCGTCCACTTTATAAAATACAGAAACTAATCTTGAGAAAATACTTAGCCCAAGATTACACAGCCAAGAAGCAAAAGAACTGGAATTAAAGTCCCAACCAGACTCAAAAACCAGCTGAGTTTCTATTGGGCAATCTGCTGCCCAACCAAGTAAGCTTACTCTCTCAACCATGAATTTAAGAGAATGGATGCAGGAGGCAAATGGATAAATACAGAGACCGTTCATTTAACAAGGGACAGCATGCAGGGGAGAAGAGACAGATAATCTTTTTTTTTTTAAGATTATATTTATTCATTGAGAGAGAGAGAGCATAAGTGGGGGGAAGGGCAGAGGGAGCAGGAGAGGGAGAAGCAGGCTCCCTGCTGAGCAGGGAGACTGACACGGGGCTCGATCCCAGGATCCTGGGATCATGACCTGAGCTGAAGGCAGACACTTAACCCACTAAGCCACCCAGGTGCCCCAAGAGACAAATAATCTAATCAATTGGCCTGCCTCCAAACACTGGAATCAATTCAAGATACAGAGATGTAACTCTTTTATTTAAAATTCTGGAAAAAAACAAATTCTAAAAGGCATTTTGATAGGCTTCTGATATTTAATAATCATTAGTTTGGGAAAGCTCTTCTTTAAATCCCATCTAATGCTTTTCTCTTACAATCCGATATAGTTATGCTGATCTGGCCTTTAGTAGGAATAGGAGATAAGTAAGCCACTGTACACTTACACACCAACCACTGATACAAAGATGGTTAAATTATCCTAAGTTACCTGCAGTTACGTCTGAAGTTTTGCACCTCATCACTTTTTTGCTTATATTGAAAGTTAAAGAAGTTCAAAGAAATCACAATGAATTTGATACCACAACTTAAAATTAAAAGCTCTAAAATTGGAATCATCTAAATATATTACGAAGTAAATGAACGCTCCATTACTCAAAAGGAAAGCTTATTAGAATTGACTAAGAGATGGCTTTAATTTTTTGACTCAGATTTCTTCCACTCGTAAGTCTCTAGCCATATTTCATTTAATAAAAATGGTGATATTGTTTTTAAATGATTTTTGTTAGTAACAATAAAATTGTATCTATGCAATCAGCGCAGTTCTAAGGGAAAATGACAATGTGAACGTAAGTTTTATCATTATGACTATGAATAACTTCCATGGGTGAAAAATTCAGCATATGTAAATCCCAAAGCCAATTCTGACAGATACTTTTGTGAAACATTTATTTAAAAAAAAAACCCAAACTGGGTGCCTGCGTGGCTCAGTCGGTAGAGTGTCCACCTCTTGATTTCGACTCAAGTCATGATCTCAGGGTCGTGGGATCAAGCCCCATGTCTGGCTCCGTGCTGAGCATGGAGCCTGCTTAGGATTCTTTCTCTCCCTCTCCCTCTCCCTCTGTCCCTCCTCCACTCGCACACCTCCCACACACTCGCTCTCAAAAAAACAAAACAAAAAACAAACACTTCAGAGGACATATTTTATTGTATGAATGTCAAATGTTTTATGTACTTATTTACTACATTTTATGTGTTCCATAAAACAAACACTATTTTAAAGGACACTGGAATTCATAACAGAAGTACTGCAAAGAATAGATGCGTGAAATACACCCAGTAGGAAACTTATTCCCGACTTATCACCCAATCCCTCTGATAAGAAATGCTTCTATTATTACGGGCAAACTTGATCTTCTTTGAAATGTGTTGTCCACCGCTTTTCTGTTTCCATTACAGTAGCTATAAATAGTTGTCTAAGGATCTCTTTATCTAAATTCCTGCCTGCAAACAGAATAAAATACGGTGTGATTATACAATCCTTATTAAAATGATACAGTTTGCCTATCAATTCCAAATCATTAACGACTTGATAATTTTCAGAAATTTACAAAAACCAAGTAATCAGTGATCCCTTCCCTTAACTTCCTATTTCAAGTTAAGTTCCTCAGAACCAAACTGACATTTTAATTACTTTTCTACATTTGAAGAGGAGTAAAATGCCTAACAAGTTCTTAGGAATGTTATCACATCATGAAGACAAATACATTAATCACAAGCTTAGTTAGGTTGACGAAAGGGGTTGAGATTGGTTAATTCTGGTTAAGTAGCATATTATGTCACTTTCAAATATATATTTTAGAAATGTAACTGTCACTTACCAATAAGAACCAATCGATTTGTTCTCTCGGTGTCATCGTTCCAGCTCAGTGTCGTCTCCTCCAGATCATAGAGCTCGTGGACACCCTGGACAATCACCTGTTTTGGTTTGTCTTTGATTGACACCAGCCCCTGCTCAGACGAGAGGGACCATCAGCCGCAGCTCAAATTTAAAGCAGAAACTGAGCATCAATGTTAATGGATTAATTATTCCAATTCCATTGTTTTTAAAATGTATTTAAATACACACCCATAAAGAAGATGCTGTTAAAATTACTTAAATCCAGTTATTTGTGCATTATAGAAATAGTTTCTTAAAGCCTCCAATTTTTAAAAAAGGTTTGTGTGCACAATGGTTTTTTTAAAAATAATCCCTTTTTCTAATGATAAAATGAATATATGTATTAAGATGTCCTTTCAGTGTTATGACAACCAAAAACTAAAACCACCAAATGATAACACAAGCATCATGGATGTTTCTACTTTAAGGATTTTACACCCGTTTCACAGTTTTAGTGGGAAAATTTGAGGAGTTAAAGGACTGGGGTGATAATTCTGACTGGGTTGCAACGAATGGTGCAGGGAATGATGGAATAAAGGAAAGGAAACACTGTCTGGATAAAGTTCATTTTTTATTGATTTGCAGAAATGAGAAACAAGTTATCTGATAAACTGGCCCCTGTGGGGATAAAGTAATTTCTCTGAAATAATGTTTGTTATACTTGTTATAAAATTAATATATATATGTTGCAGAATGGTAAGAGACAAACCACTCAAAGTCACTCACACCACATAAGCTTTGTGTGTTTTCAGTGCATTTATATATTTTAGGTGTATGTTCCTCTTGTTTTCCTTTGCCCACTTCTGTTTTCTGCTTTTTATTTTCCAGTTTTACTGATAAAATTGACATACAGTATTGTATTAGTTTAAGATGTAAAATATGATTTGATTTCTGTTTTTTAAAAAAGATTTTATTTATTCGAGAGAGAGAGAGATAGTAAGAGAGAGAGCAGGAGCAGGGGGGGAGAGGGAGAAGCAGAATTCCCGCAGAGCAGGGAGCCTGACGCAGGCTCGATCCCAGCACCCCAGGATCATGACCTGAGCCAAAATCAAGAGTTGGCAGCTTAACCAACTGAGCCAGCCAGGTGCCCTCATCTCTGCTTTTTTAAATTTGAATTTTAATATGTAATAACTCCTAGGAAAGAGTTATCTAAACTCAAATTTCTGTTATTTGTATAAAGACTTTGAAGTGTTAGCTGTTAGCTGAATGACCATTTTAAACATATTCATTATTATCATACTAACACTTCCTAGCCAGAAAAGAAGCAAGTCTATGAAGGTGAAGGCTGTGTTAGCCCAGATCTCAAAGTGTTGTTGCTTGAGAGGAAGGCCAAGGGAAGAATCAAAGAGAACAGACAACTGCAGAAAAATTCTCTTGCACCTAAGGACAAAATCCACACTGGGATGGTGCAGGATGAGCCACGGACTGTGTGTGGGGGTCTTGGTGGCAGCGTTTGTATACATGCCCCAAGGGCAGCTTTGCCGTAGCCACCCCCCATTCGGGAGCAGGGGATAAATGCAGCGTTGGAATGAAATAGAATCTGCCAGTTAGCATCACGGAATGTAGGTGGTGCTGCAGTCAGGAAAGCAGCAGCAGGATCACACTTAGTTCCTCTGGGTGGGAATGACGGGAACAGTCACCCATGTGGCTCTGAAGCCAATCCCAGGCAGAGCCAGCACAGGGAGGGAAGAAATCTAAACCGAAATGGTCTGTTGATTGTCTCTACCTTTGCCATTCTAGTGAGCCCAGGAAGTCAGCTGCTAACTGGAAAATGTACCTACTAACAGTAAGAATAACAAATAGTAATAATAAAAATTGTATGCACACTTCTGGAAACATGGGAGCAGACAAATGACTGCTGACTGGTCAAACACACAACTAGAACCACTGCCCCCTGGAAAAAACACCTTCCATGACATAAATACCCAAATGCCAAGTAACATGAATGGGTTTCCAAATACAGAGCAAGAATTCTTCTAGTCTTCCCTAACTCTGTTTACAGTATGACAACTGTTTAGTGCCTGCTAAATGTGCCAGCCACACAGGTTCAGCTCCACCAAGATTTCTAATGTGATTTCTCCGTTAATGAAGCTCTCTTGGAAAATTAAACACAAAATGATGTTCAGGGGGCGCCTGGGTGGCGCAGTTAAGCGTCCCACACTTGATTTCAGTTCAGGATTGTGAGAGCGAGCCCCATGTGGGGCACTGGGCGCAGACCCTGCTTAAGATTCTCTGTCTCCTTCTCCCTCTGCCCCTCCCCACCATTCCCTTAAAAAAAAAAGACATTCATTCAGTTTTCCCTAACTGTCCAAGCTGAGTGCCAAGGAAAGGAGAGTTCCAGCAGCCAGATTACTGCTCAGAATACCTGGGAGGAGAGAAAAAGGGGTGATGGGCACATAGGTTGCTCTAGCTGCAACACTGAATGAAGCTATGCACATAAATCACTTTATGCAGTAACTTCCAAAGCATCTTTTCAGCAATGGAAATTAGAAAAATAAAAAGAGACAAAAGTTATTTGTACTAAAACCAGCGCTTGTGTTTAAAACCGAAAGCGGTTTTATGTAACAGTCAAGAAAGGAAAGAGCCTTTGTCCCAAAGTATGAAAGAAAGTGTAGACGGTACCCCGCACCTTTAGCCGTATGACCTCCATGCAGTCACTGTCCTTGTTCCGCACATTCTTCTCCCACAGAAGATTCTGTATCAAGTGACATATTTAATAAGACCAACCACTGCTGCCAGCAACAACCACGTAACACAACAGGTGGTAAATCACGATCAGTTAAATACTGCGTTCACCTGAATAAATACATTCAGACTTTCTTCCTTTGCATTTCCTCGTACTTCAAATGTCACCGTAATAATGCTCTATAAGTCAAGAGAGACAATCAACCATGATTTTTTTATAGTAATGTCGGCATAGTTTTAGAATGTCAGTATATTTTATAGTAACGTCAGTATATTTTAAGACAAGAAGTAAGGAACACATTCATGAACATGTATACTGCCACCCATATTTGGTCTTTTTCACTATCTCGCTGAGTTCTGGTAGCAGCAATTCCATTTTCTGTATTGTGCAGAGGTGATCAGTGGGTCAGTATTTAAACAGAGAAACTTTCATGACAGTTGATGGTTTAATTCATCCTTTCCAGGACCCTCAGATTGAGCGGGAGGGTATTATCTACAGTGTACCAACTATGTACCGAGCCAGCGACTCTTGCCCAGGTCACTTCATTTCATCTTTTCATTTACTCGTGACAACAATTCTGTGGAATAAAGAGAATTATTTTCTCTTTGTAAACTGGGGGGAATAAGGCTCAGAAAAATTAAACTACTTAGCGCTGGGAGTAAAACTCAAATGCAAAAGTGTAATTCTGCTCTCTGGGAAAAAATATAAAGGAAAAATTCAGTTTATCCCTAACCAAGTATGTGCCAAAGGAGAAGAGTATCTGGAGATGAGAACAATAGTATAATGTCACCTTTGGTTTGAGAAAGCTGACATCATTTAGAATGTTAACTCTGAGATTTATTTTTTCTCCTGCTCCTGATAAGTCTCTCACTGTCCACTCTAAGGAACCAGAGGCCCAAGATTTCCTGCAGCTGGTCACATAACTAAAATCCAAAGCACCATTTGCTCCCGTGACCAAAATTTCAACTTAATGATGAAAATACACAAGGGTTAAGTGTAAGATGATGAAAACACAAATCCCACCCTGGATAATTAGGATAAGATGCTCCACCAAGCTTTAAAACAAAAAACACAGTAAAGCACGGCTTTGCATAATTTCCTACAACTGCAAATATTAATAGCAATTTTATTCACCAAGCACACAGGCTTACAGCAGAAAATATGAAAAGACCAAATTGTTTTTTAGCTAAACATAGAGGATCGCTAAAGGTAAGTACTGAAGACCAATCTAAGGACAAAATATACTGACATTTAGTCTCTACTCTTGCTGGTAATGGGAAAAGCAAAAAACACTTTCTTGCTAAATATGAGACATGAAAGCCAACTAAAATTGACTTTAAAATGTCAGATTTTTAAAAGTACTTATTCTGTCACAATAGCCAAGAGACGAAACAAAATAATACTAACAGATGAATGGACAAAGAAAATGTAGTATCACAGTATAGTATAAAAATATGGTATGTTAATGAACCATTATTCACTTTTAAAGAAAAGGAAATTCTGCCACGTGCCACAATATGGATGAGCCTTGAGGACATCATGCTAAGTGAAATAAGCTGGTCACAGAAGGACAAATACTGCATGATTCCACTATACGAGGTATCCAAGCAGTCAAAATTACAGAAATAGAAAGCAGAATAGTGGCTGCCTGGCTGGGAGGTGAGGGAAATGGGGAGCTGCAGTTTGATGAATATAGTTTCAGTCACGCAAGATGAAAAAGGTCTAGAGATTGGCTGCACAACAGCCCCCAGACAGGATCAGCTAATGACACTGTACCACATACTTAAAAATTTGTCAAGAGGGTAGATCACATGTGTTTACCATAATTTTTTTAAAGTACTTATTTTTAAATCTAAATAAACACACTCTGCTTTTAAACTATTTGCTTTATAAGTTTAATAGTATTCTGCATTTAAAGTTTTCTTTCCCCCTTAAAGCAATCACTACAAATAATACCTAAAAATCCATATCAAAATGTATAGCAAATCATGTAACATATCAAAATACATAGCAAAAAGGTTGCTAAATGAAACATAATTTGTCATTTTCAAAAGACAGCAGCAATTCAACCTTCAAATGAACCGCTTAAAATGTATTTTATTCAAGTTGGATAACTTGGCTTTCAATATTGGAAAGGTCTCAACACGGAACTCAAAACTGCTTTATTCTAGCTGCAAGAATGGGAATGACTACTGCTTTTGGCAGGTTAGCGATACGACAGTATTTCTAACTCTAATTTGAGATAAAAAGGGTTTAAAAAATTACGACAATACATCAGGGGGCTCAAGGAGATACACATTTTAGAACTGGATGTTTTTCTGTACCAATAAACTCTCCTCACAGCAGACAAACCTTAAAGATGAAATCCACAAATTCCCAGCGCAGAGAATGAGGGTCACAACTCCTAATTCCTAATTTAATAAACTATGCACAGACTGCCATTTGGGTTTTCTCATCTTCTCACTCTTCAACCTCAGTTCTTCCTTATAAGGAAGGAACAAGGTATCCATGAAAGAGAGAGAGCTGTATTACAGATGATTCAGGGATAAAACCTTAATAACATACCTACTACGTCACCTATTTCAGATTTTTCCCCCAGTTTTTGTTTTGAATCTAAAATTAACTCTCCTTTTCCCAGACACAGAAAGAAGCAGAAAACCAAAGCAATCATTCAGGAAAGTAAAATAAGGTACTGTCCCTAAAATAAAATTTAGGAATAACTCCAAAATTTTAGTTTTCTGGTCTGTTTTTTATTCAACATCTCAGGTTATTTCCCTTGGTGTTCTACTCCTTGGCAAACAATATCTAATATGCAATAACTTCTGCATATTTTCTTCGTCTGGAAAACTGAGCCCATTAACATGCTCAACCCCAAATGTGAAGCTCTTCATGAGTCATTTCTACTGTGATAGCCTGCCACCAGGTATGAAGCTGAAAGTCTGGCATCTTTCTCCAAATCAGTGTGCCTTCCAGGTTTCTCTACACCGAGGTCCCTCCAGTCAATCAGGCCTGTTTCCCATCACTTCTCCCGTCTTACTGCCCCAGCATCGGGCAGTAAGTCTATTCCAGCAAGTCTACCTGTGAATCAGCCCTCGATTTATCCCATTTCCATCCCCCCCATGAGCCACACAGTCCAGGCCCTTGTCACAGGGTATCTTCCTGCTTGGTCTCCTGCTATCAGCTCCAACCCAGCTCACCTGACACTGTAGGACAGCACAGTGTGAGTTCTGCTTGCCCTGCACGTCGAAGCCCAACACCTTAGTTCAGGATTCAATTACCAAGCATCCACCAATACTTCTACACTACAGTCTTCCTCTTCTAGAGCATTCTCACGTTCCCACTTTTCAACACCTAGATTGTTCTTTCCCTTACTTCTTCAGTCAAATGAAAACCTCCTAGTTGAAGGCTACGTTTTGATGTCTTACTCAGAATAGCAGTTGCATCTTTGCAAAGAACATTGCTAATTGGAAAGAGAAGCAAGGGAACTTTCTTAACAATTCTGGAAATCTTCTGTATCTGGATCTAAGAGAGAATTACATAGATATGTGTCCATGTGTGCAGATGGACCAATACATAAACACAAATATATGTAAAGACACACTGACCTGTACGCTAAAAACTTGTATGCTTTATTGTACATTTAAAAAAACACAACTATCTTTCACGAAAACTCAGACCCACTAAACCAAAGGAGACCATCATTCCTCTGAGTCCCATAGCCCTTTGTCTGCAGTATTATATTCTGCCCATTCTTATATACCTACAGCAGGAAAGTACATCAGAATCTCCCGTAGAGCCTTAAAAAAAATAGACATGCCCTATTTACTGGTGAAATGACACACTGTCTGGGATTTGCCTTAATATACTCCAGCAAGGGTAATGGGCACTTGCAGTTTTATTAAACTATTCTACTTTCAAGTATATTTGAAATTTTCCATTTGAAAAACACTGCAGGAAAAGAAGCGTTGGGAAGACAGGAAATAAAATCAGTAAAATGTTGACAGCCATTGCCAACTGGGTTCCTTTTGCTATTCTCTGTACTTTTGTGTCTTTGGGAATTTCCATAATAAAATGTTAAAAATGTACCTAACACATTAATTTGCACATACCGAAGCCCCACTCCTGGAGATATGAAGGACGGGGGACTACTGAGCATCCAATTTTTTTTAAATGTTCCACAGGTGACTCTGATGTTTCCCATTTGAGAATCACAGCTTTTCATTCTTGTAACAAATATTCACTGAGCTGCCACCACATACCGTGCCCTGTGCGAAGCACTGAGGAATCTACACTTAAGGTGTGTACAGACAAGGAAAAAGCATTTCAACCCAAACTATAAGGCATTGTAAATGCCATGGCAGGGGTATGTGAAGATACCGTAGGTACAGATACTGGCCGTTATAAAGGTTCTTGAAACCGACTACTACATTCTTCATCTTTTACATGGCTCCTAGTATGATGTCCCTCACCTGGAAAGTCAGTATGAACACGCTTCCGGTTCATCTTCAGGACTACTGCTGAGTATTGTAAACAGTTGGTTTTTCCCAAAAATTCTACCACCATGAGAGAACTGTATTTCTCTCATTCACTCATTTTAAAAACATGCGAAGATGAATATTTTATGAAGTTTCGAGAGGGCAAGTGCCAGGAACACGGTTGTACGGGTCCCCATAAATAAAAGCCAAAATGAAGACAAACGAACAAGTGGTCCCATCACGGCGAGTAACGCTTCAAAGAGTGAGTGACGGTTTCCAGACAGAGGAGGGAAGACGGTACACGGCTCACTCACATGCCCCCTTGCTCTCACCATGTTTCAAAAGAAGAAAGAAGTTCCCCAAAACCTCCACCATCTATGACTTGCTTAAAAGAAAGACTGGTACAGTGAAAACATGTTTTGTTTGTTCCTAGTATTGTCAACATTTCCCTCAGCAATTAGTTTTAGAGCACCTAAATGAAGGACCCCTTAGGGAGTTCAAATTTACAGTGTTATCTGCAGGTGAAACGTCAATTTTCATTTAAATAAGCCATAGATGCTTTCACCAGACTTTCCCTTAATCTGTTAGTTCAACATAGCTAAAAATAGGCTGCATATAGAACCCCCAGGCTGCTTTCAAGCAGTGATTCCCATTGGAAGAACTGATCAAAATATTCTGTGTGACCTGTTGAATGGAGAAGCTAGAAAGCATGATTTCTTAAGAGTCTAAAGAACTCTGGTTTAATGAATTCCTATTATGCATTAAGAAGCTAGATGAGATTACCTCAAAAGCATCCAAATTCTGAAAATTATCAACACAGTTCAAAAACACTTTTTTAAATCAATACTCAAATAAAACAGTCCTAACAGAACCAACTTATTTTTTTTAAATGCTTAAAAATTTTTTTTAAGACTTTTTTTTTACCTGATCAAGGTGAGGTTGTGTTGTTGGCACATGCTGAAGTTTTTTCTGCAAACTAAAAACAACTGATTATAAATTCGGAGATCAATATACTTTTGATTTAACCCTATATGTTACTTAGAGATACAGAGCTAAAAAAAGAAGAGCGTTTCCACAACTCAATCTATTACACAGTTCCAATTTTACATGCTGTTTACACATTCTAATAGAGAAAAGCTAACAGACTGTTTAAAGATGTTTCCTAACGATGTGTACGCATTCAACAAACAAGCAAACAGACCTGTGGTTGCCAGAGCGGAGGTGGATGGGAGACGGGTGAAATGGGTGAAAGGGACTAAGAAGTAAAATAAATAAGTCAAAGATGAAAAGTACAGCACAGGGAATATAGTAAATAATACTACAGTAACGTTGTATAGTGAAAGCAGGAAGTGGTGACCACACTTATGAAGGTGAGCACTGAGTAAGATACATAATTCTCAACTCACTATGTTGTACTCCTGAAAATAAAACACTGTATGTTATACTTCAGTAAAAAATGTACACACATTCACACGCATACATATACACACGATACAGAAAAAGAACTAATCTTTAGTGACACTATTTTGTGTGGTTAAATATGTCAGCAGATTTCTTTTTATTTCCAACAGATCAATTACCGGCCTAGAAAAATATACATGAGCATTTTACTACTGCTCCAAATTTCATCAACTTGTCCCATGCTTCCTAATGTGAGAATAAGGCTAGTACCTAAAGAACGTTAGAAGGGTATATGTTTTCCTTTATCAATGTTTTCCCTTAAACATATCTACTTATTAAGAAATAAGTAGTATCTGAAATATAAGCCTTCTATATAGTCAGTTGCCAGTGACTGCGAGAAAACAAAAAGAATCCTAAAAATGTACTGTTCTGATATGAAAAAGAGCAAGAAGATCAATATGGCACAACCAATTACAACCTTAACAAGTGTAGCGTACATTTGGACACTGACGGGGGTAGGCTGGGAGGAGGAAAAAGACTTAAAACCTTGCAGATGTTTTGCTTTGCAGAACAGTGAGGGGTAAATTAGTAACAGGGAGTTTAGAAAAGAGAAAAGGATTGTAGGAACTGTTGGAGGGAAATGAGCCTCACTGGAGGGGGTCTTAGTAGAGAAAATGTCAAATTAAATCCTTGCCAGCTGGTTGCCCAGGAAAGGATTCTCCATTTTTGCAACTGAGCACAGTGAAGAGTTATGTGCAGGCCTGAGCCACAGAAAGGGCATCACATTAAATAGCTACTTCTTTAAGTGTCACTAATGCATTATCACTGTTCTTAAGCAAGTGTGGAATGAGATTACCTTAGAAATGTTTGAAAAAAATCACACGTTCTTTCCTTATGTTCAATATTTAATGTTGTTAAAAATAACTGCCAACAATTTGTGCAACAGAAGAAAAAGTTTTCCTCAACCCTCTTAGGTGCGTGGCTGGGCGTGAAAATTAGATTGACAAACACAGATTAACAGGAGAAAAGGGTACAAGTTTATTAATGTAAGTTGTTTTTTTAAAAAAGACTTATTTATCTTAGAGAGAGAAAGAAAAAGGGCGCAGTGGGGAGGGGCAGAGGGAGAGGGAGAGAGAATCCCAAGCGGATTCTCCACTGAGCACAGAGCCTAACACAGGGCTCAATCCCAGGATCCTGAGATAATGACCTGAGCAGAAACCAAGAATCAGACACTTAACAGACTGAGCCAGTCGGACACTCCTATTATCATAAATTTTATGTGACACAAGAGCCTTTATAAAGAAATGAAGAACCACAGAAATGGTTAAACCCGATCGTTTTTATGCTATGTTTGATGAAGAGTGGAAGGTTGTAGAAAGAAACAATAGGACAGAGTACGAAACAAGTGTAGTAAACTGGGAGGTACTCAGAGAGGCCTGTTTCTTCAGATTCCTCCATGTGTACCTTCGTCCATTCAGAGATATGGATGCTCCTTTCCTCTGGGCACAGGGAGGGTACCTCTCACACGAGGCTTTTATAACTCAACCATTTCGGAAATGCGAGAAAATGTTTCCAAATCATATAACTGATGAGGGGGTAATACCTAGAATACATTAAAAAAAACTCCTCTAGCTCAGCCACAAACCACAACAAACCACGGGATTAAAAAATGGACCAAGTATTTGCATAAGCATTTCTCCAAAGATGATCTACAAATGGCCACTAAGACACGAAAAGATGGTCGTGATCTCTAACCGTTAGAGAAATGCAGAGCACAAGCACAAGGAGCTGCCACCTCACACCCATGAGGATGGCTATTACCGAAACCAACTGGAAATACCAAGTGCTGGCAAGTCCACAGAGAGAGCGGACGCCCGTGCACTGCTGGCGGGAAGTTAAAATGGTGCCGCTGCTGTGGAAAACAGTATGGCGTGCCTCAAAATATTAAAAAGTGAAAGCAGGAATTGTGAAGAGACATTTGCACACCCATGTCATAGCAGCATTGTTCACAACACCCAAGAGGTGGAAGCAACCCAAATGTTCATCAATGGATGAATGGATAAACAAAATGTGGGACATACATATGATGGGATATTATTTAGCATTAAAAGGAAAGAAATCCTGTCACATGCTACAACATGGATGAATCTTGAGGACTATGTGAAATAAGCCAGTTACAATAAGACAAACGCCATACATTTCCACTGGTATAATGTATTTAAAGTAGTCAAATTCTTTCTTTTTTTTTAAGATTTTATTTATTTATTTGAGAGAGAGAGAGAGAGAGTGAGAGTGAGCACGAATGGTGGAGAATGGTGGGGAGGGGCAGAGGGAGAGGGAGAAGCAGACTCCCCACCAAGCAGGGAGCCAGACGCGGGGCTCGATCCCAGAACCCCGAGATTATGACCTGAGCTGAAGGCAGACGCTTAACCGAGTGAGCCACCCAGGCGCCCATAAAGTAGGCAAATTCTTAAAAACAGATACTAGAATGGCGGTTACCAGGGGCTGTGGGGAGGGGAACACGGAGAGCTGTCATTCAACAGAGTTTCAGTTCTGCAAGATGAGAAAGTTCTGTAGATCTATTGCACAACAATGTGAATATACTTAACACTACTGAACTATACACTTAAAAACGGTTAAGAAGATTTAAAAAAAAAAAAGATACTGATGTCCAGGAAAGAAAGATACGTTCCTCTCCCCTATCAAAAGATTCCCTCCAGGGAAAGAAACAGGAAAGTGATCCATCACTTAGGAGAAAGGGGGAGTGTGTAGGAATACCCCAAGCTAAAATTTTTTATGTATTTCATCCATTTTTCTCATAGAAAGTATTACAGACAGTGGTTGGTGTAGAAATACTAATGATGAATCCGTAAAGTTAACTACCATTTATACTAAAATTTCTGTAGGAAAATGCATTGTGATTTCCAAACATCCAATTAATAAAACTTTCAAGAATATAATCATTAGGAATGATCCTGTACACCATAGGCATAACAAGAAGCTTAAATCAAGTGTGCAACTGTATAAATCATTCCTGTAACTTGTACAACCATGGAATAAAAAGTACATTACAATAAAAGCGAACAAAATATGGAAAACATACCTTATTCCAGAAAGACTGTCAAAGGCATGAAGATCTAATACATTAGAGAGATCAACTCTAAAAGGAAGAAATCCAATGTAAACAGTGGGAAGTTCTATGAAATATATCCAATTAATCAAGGGGGAAAAAAATCTCTTAAGACCCTTTTACCCAAAATGTAAACATACAGTTTAATCAATATATCATACTATTTTGGGAAACACATAAAAATGACAAGAACAAAACGCTCGTTGTAAAATTTTTAAATAGAATTTCTTCATATAATTCAAAAAACAGTGAATACTATAAATTCAAGGCAGAAAATCACTTGATTATTGCTTCAATAAGCTATATACACTTTTATTTATACTTTCAATTGTCTTTTCAATCATGGAAATTTATAAGCTTGATTTCAAATACATTTTTACAGCCAAAAAAAAAAAAAATCAATCAGTTATAGAACTGGAACTTTCCAAAGCAGCACTTCATTACTCAAAAGATGAACTGCGGGAAGTGGAGCAAAAGACCTAGCACAGTACAGAACCTCACTTTCAGAACGTCTGCATTTCTTCCTTTTTTTTTTTTTTAAATGATTTTATTTATTTATCAGAGATACAGACAGCACAAGCAGGGGGAGCGTCAGGCAAAGGGAGAAGCAGACTACCCCCTGAGCAGGGAGCCCGACCCAGGACTTGACCCCAGGCTCCCAGGATCATGCCCTGAGCTGAAGGCAGACGCTTAACCAACTGAGCCACCCAGAACACGTCTGTGTTTCTTTTACTTCACTTCCCTGCTTCCGTGATGTAACACGTAGTATTTTAAGAATACAAGGAGTCAAACAACTAACATATAGATGTTCACTTTACAACACTAATCTACATCCAAAGAATGTGGCTTATTTCCTTCAGACTGGGACTGCATAGACTGAAATATCCCAGTTAATGCTCTATCTGAATAAATATTATTTCCACGGGAATTATTTAGAGGTAATTGTGGCTTATTAGGAAAGCAGTGATTCAGATCAGAAGAGAGTATCATATCACAGACAGCATTCGTTTTGGTTTAAATACATATACAAAGACTAGGGAATGAGCTCCAATTTTTACATGAGCGTGTAAAACAGTAGAGGACAGTGATTTCTCTATAATCAAAGCTATGATGCAGGAACGTTTCAATAAAATGACAACAGTATGAATTTCAAAATTAGACTCCAGGAATTTGCCAAACATGTAAGTTCTCTTACAAAGAAAACAAAATTCAGTCAAATTCAAGATTTTTAAAAACATGCCAACATGTAAGCCAAACCACCTCTTCTAACTTAGGAGTGACCAGCTCTGCCAGCTTTGCTGATTCTCAACAGTCTGCCAAATACTCAGCCTGTGGCAACAATACTGTTTGATTAGGAGTACCTATCCCACACAAGGCAGACAAATTCCCATCTTACTAAAAGAGTCATACTCCAAAGTTACAGGTTAATAAACTATAACAACACTCAAATTCTGGACATTCTAGATGAAAAGAGTCAGGAAAATCATCAAAGAAGTAAATATTCCATTAAGAAATTTTTAAATATCATCTTACATAAGAGATCAAAGCCTTAACATTAAACATATTTCCATTGTCACTATGACAGCTGAGTAAATATTTGTACTGATACGTGACAAATGAATGAACTCCCCCAAGTTTATCATCTATACCTTAGGAAACAGCTAGTTTAAAAAGTACACCTGCCAATCGTCTGAATATCAAAATTGAGGCCCACTGTATGAATACCAAAAGTCAGTTTTGAAACACAAGTTTCTAAAATAAACAGTTTCACTCTGACAGTGTTCTTAAGAATCCACGTCACACATTTAGAAATAATTCTGCTTGATACCCAGAATCTTTTGATATATCCAAAATACACAGAATCAACACGAGATCTGTACAGGTTAAAATCAACAGAGAACAGAGCCCCACTGAGGCTACCTCAACCCAGCTGCTGTCCTTGCTCCTGCGGCAGAGCTGGGCATGTCGGGGGTGCCAGGGTGCATGCCTCTCTTCTCTGTACATGTGTGGAGGGGACTGGAATAGGGCTGGGGGAGCTCTGGTCTCCCACCTGGACCAGACTGGGGCTCTCTGCTGTGGGGACCACTGGGGGCGGGAGGCACTACGGCAGTGCTGGGAGGGGAGGGGGGGAAAAAAAACCTACAAAGAATAAAATTGTACCAGTCTCTCACTGCATCTCA
This sequence comes from Ursus americanus, assembly GCF_024610735.1. Classification (NCBI taxonomy): domain Eukaryota; kingdom Metazoa; phylum Chordata; class Mammalia; order Carnivora; family Ursidae; genus Ursus; species Ursus americanus. Next base: position 10,075,994 of record NC_142160.1, on the reverse strand, counting down.
CCAGATTGTCAATGGAGAGTAAGACAGGAAAAGTCTAAGGTTCCAGATTAGAGTTACCAAGGACCTGCCCCAAATCTAGTACCACCATGGAAAATAAATTACTTCACTCGTCCAATTAGAAAACTAATTTCCACGGCATAAAATATATTTAATTTACAAATTTATAGACAAAAACATCAGATATTTCCAAAACAGTAATACAAAAAAATAAAAATAAAAAGACAAGTACCATCAATTTCTACGTGGTAGGGAGGGGAGTTCAGCTGCTGCCCCGGGGTTAGTGTCTATTAGTCATCTTTCCGAAGTTCAATGAGTCTCCTAAACAGGGGCCACCAGCCAATCCCAGGTCTACAAATTGTCAAACCCATCCAATAGCTAAGTCCTGAACTCTAGAACCAGATTTCTGAAGGTCTTCCCCAGTGGCACCTCAAATTCAGTATCTACAAAACTCAACTAAACACCTTTTACCAAATACCTGCTATCACTACCTCACCCGGAAGTTACTCCTCCTTCTGGTATTTTCTTCCATGCAGAACTGCACCATATTCAATCCTTCTACCAGGATTCGTACTACTTTTAAAAACTTTCACTGACTCTTGCTGCCCACAGAAAAAAAATCCAAAGCATATGTCACGGCATTCAAGATCCTTTGTGGAAAGTTCTCCATCTCTTCAGTCACACCTCTTTTTCTCTCTGCCACACACCATGTGCTCTAGCTGTTCTAAACTACTCACAGGTCCCTGGAGTACAAAATCTTCCTATGCCTTAAAAAAGCCACTGCTACTCTTGTTCATCTGGAAAAATCCTATTCACTCTTCAAGAGGTCAATAATCACCTTCTCACTCAAAATTTCCTGAATCTTCATCAAGAAGAGCTGAGATGGGTACTAAAGAGGGCACATGTGGTGATGAGCACTGGGTGTTATACAAAACTAATGAATTGTTCAACACTACATCAAAAACTAATGATGTATTACATGTTGGTTGGCTAATTGAACATAATAGAAAAAATAAAATTAAAAAAAAAGGAAGAGCTGAGTAGTTGTTCCTCTATGTCTTTGTTCTTATAGGACCCTACACAATTAATACTTCTGTTATACTAATAATATTTAATATATTGGGTTCTGCTTGTTTACTTCTGTCTCCCCCAAATGACTCATCACCTACCACAAAGGCAGAGTTTTTACCTTATCCATTGCTTAAATCCTCAACAAGCCAAGAGATGCCTAGCAACTAATAGAATGCCCAATAAATACTTTACTGAATTGATTAACTTATTATTGAACAACTGGATTTTAGTTTTTCTCTGTTCGGGCCTCTGAAATCTCTAAGATTAAAAAGGAGTCAGGAAGAGTTAAGAATGGCTGTTCCTCTAATCTCCCACTCCTACTTCTGAAGTTGATATGGCCCATTAGAACTTCCATTTGCCTCAGAGTGAACTTAAATCTTACCAATAAGACAATGTTGCACGTGATTCTTATTCCTCAACTTAAACACTCAAGGTAAGCCTTTTCTACATATGCTTACAGCAGTCTTATTATTATCAGTTTTACTACCATCTGTGTTTGTCAACCAAAAATGCTTGAAGCATCAAAATTTAAAAACAAAACAAAAAAAACACAGTAGGGGCGCCTGGGTGGCACAGCGGTTAGGCGTCTGCCTTCGGCTCAGGGCGTGATCCCGGCGTTATGGGATCGAGCCCCACATCAGGCTCCTCTGCTGGGAGCCTGCTTCTTCCTCTCCCACTCCCCCTGCTTGTGCTCCCTCTCTCGCTGGCTGTCTATCTCTGTCAAATAAATAAATAAAATCTCTAAAAAAAAAAAAAAAACACAGTAAAACAAAATTTCCATCAGTGATTTCAACCACTTTGTTAAAAACCAGATCTCTCGTTTCTAAACCAGAAAGCTCAAGTTGGTATGCCTCAAGGAATTGGGGGAAATATTTAATGTAAGATTCATGATCATGTAAGAATTCTACATGGAGGTCTGATCTTCACTGAAAAAGATCCTAATCCCACTTCAGCCCCCACAGCAAGTAAGTACTATTTCAGAAAGTCCCTAGATTCTCAGATACAATGGCAAACACAAGACACTGAAGAAACAGAAGAAAAAAGGAGAATTTATCCATTTGCTCATTCTTAATCACTGCATGTTTATTGTTCTATGATATAATAGAACTGTTAGAAATGTCATATAAACATCAAAATTGTTACACAACAATCTCTTCAAGATAAAACCTTTATGCAAGACATAACGGTCTAAAATGAAAACAAACAGAAAGAAAAACGAAGCAAGGTAAATCCAGGGGCCTGTAAAAACTGACCTGAGATGTTTGTAAATATGAACCAAATAAATGCTATTATAACGGAACCATGGCTATTTATGGATATGGTTTTTAAAAACTTATTTCAGCTTTATGTGGTCATCTGTGTGTCACTCTGTAATGAAGAGAAAATTTAAGGAGAAAGAAAATGGTAAAATGTAATAGAAAGAAGACCCATAACTGAGGAATGACTCTGGTATGAGTTAGATTACCAGAGATTTTCTACACTAGAATCTGAAATGCAGGGAGCGCATTTGGTGACGCTTGCAGAAGACTTACACTAAGGGCATTCTTCCGCCACCCCGGCCAGCAGATGAGTGGCTTCTGAGAACACATACCAAATTCCTTCCCCAGCTGCTCACATGCACACAGGCAGCTGCCACAGTCCCTGCCTCACGCTCAGGGCAGTCTGTCAGCACCTCTAATCTCTGCTGTAGCAGACAAGCCTCTCAGCTAAGACCTCTGCTGCACTTCCAAGTAAAGAATCTCTGAATTAAGGACTGGGTTGGCACCAGACCGCCAGCTGTGAGCCTCAGAGCTGCTGGCTGCATGTTGCTGGGTCTATGAGCTGCTGAACCATTCTTGCTAAAAAAGGAGCTTAACGACATATCCCTGTAAGAAATCTTCTGAAATCATAATGGCATTCATTGGAAAACAGAATTCAATCCAGAGAAATACATTTCACAGATGTTTCAAGAATATGTCTATTTTTATAAAGTAATGCACATCTGTATGAACAGAATAAAAAGAAGAACCTACAGGAAATGAAAATAAAGATATAAAAAAGGATGTGTTAGAAACTTAAAGGTTCCATCTATTTTTACATGACAGATTATTTTTGCAGCTATACAAAAAACTAGGAAGTTTTTTGAAAATATTAGAATGCCATTTAAGTACCTCAACCTAAGCTGAGATTCCTAATAATATACTTTTACAGTTTTCTATACTAGTTACTTTACTGAGTGGACAAAACCTCCTATGTTTTCTTCCTCATGAAACAAAAGCACAGTTACCCAGTCTTGCCATGGCTCTGTAGTCTCAGCTACAAGAAGAAGCAAACATATTAACCAAATATACCAAAATAATTTATAAAGAACATTCAAAACATTTTGGGATCCCATTTTTTAAAAATGCACATGTATCTTTCTTATAATAGAATCGAGCATATTTATCAATTACTTAATAATTATTATTAACTAAAATTATTTACTGTCAATATTAGTAATGGTTTTTAAAAGTACCTTGATCTTTGTGTTTCTAAAATTTTTCCCAGTCCATTTATTGATCTGAAATAAACATAAAAATGAAGAAAGGTAAAAAAGTGAATGTTAAACTTTTTTAAAGATTATAAAAGATATTATTTCTAAAACAGGAAATAAGCATATACAAATATATCTGGAGAAAAAAACAGAAAAGCAAAACTTACATTTTTTATAGCCTATTTTTTTTTCTAACCATAAATCACGTTTATTCCACGTAGGTATTAAAACATGACAGGCAAAAATCTACTGCACAACTGACAAACTAGGGGCTACTTTGTGAATTATAAAGAGACCCTTCACTTTAGAAAAAATGATTCATAAACAGCCAGTAATTCTAATGTTCTCAAAAATGAGTAGATAAATCAAGATTTTTACTGATACTCAATTTTCCACAAGCACACATTGTGTGCTATACACAGGCTAGAAATAAAAACCTAGTTGTGAGTGGCTTTGACCCTAGCCCGTCCTCAGTTTTCACAGTAACAGTAAGTCACACATCCACGTTCTTTCATAGAATAACCTCTTCATTCCCTAACTAGAATCTCTACCCACTCTGCTGGTCCTTCCCTTTCTGATACTAAGATAATGAAACAGGACTCCCTCTGTATGGCACCAAAAATACTTGTTAAATTCTTTCCAACATACTATATACCTCCTCTATTTACCTTTATACCTCCAATTCCATTGCCTTCAGCGTTACTTGCTTAATATATATGCCTTTTGTTCAAGCTTATTCTCATGAGTAAGGTTTCCCATCTACAATGATTCCAAGGCAAGTCTCTCTACCATTTCACAAAGTTCTTAATCTTTTCTGCTGAATATACTGTATAATCTGATGGCCACTTCCTCTCAGATATGTTCACCTTCTTCCAACTCCCCAAGTCTAATACCCAGTTAGTTGCAAGTCTGATGTACAATGGAAGGTCAAAATCCAAAGGGTCTGTAATTTATCAAAGCACTGTGTCCAAATTCTTTCCTGGTATTGCTGTACAGAGCAGGCTGGCAACAAGCTGGCTAACAGTCACTACTGCTGCTGTTAGAGACCCAGCTGAAAAAGTCAACATGGGGACAGAAAAGCCCAGTAGCAATAATCCTTCCTTTTACGCCAAACATGTTTGTTACGTGGATTTATGTTCTCCTTTCCAGCAATCAAAATGATGCAGAGGATTTTGAAAAGAGAAACAAAATTTAGGAGACCAGAGTCAAAGGGTAAAAAAAGTAATCTCCATTCACTGCGTTCATCTTTCTAGACTTTTCAAAAATATCAACCATTTTTCTATTTCTTTCCTATTTTTATTCATTGTAGCTTGAAATTACTATGTAAACCAGGAAAAAAAAATCTACACTCTAATAATGATAATAGTAGCTAACAGAGCACTTACTATGTGTCAGGCCCTGCGCATAGTTCACCTACACTGTCTCATGAACACTTAAACCAAACTTAATGAAGTAGGTATTATTTCCTGTTTTAGAGATGAGAACCAAAAAGAACACAGCAAGAAACAGAACAAGGAGTAGAATCCAATCAGATCCCAAAGTCCATCATCTTAAACACTATGCAGCACTACCACCTGCCCTCCAAATGGAGCCAGTATTACAGTTTTCTATAGTAAAGACTCAAAGGATATTAACATTAAAATAAAACAAAATATGCTGAAAAATATGAATTTCTTTCTTCTTCAATCATTCATCACTGCAGCCAATCTCCTCATGATCCTGACCTTTATTGATTCAACTTATAACATACTATATGAACTGGTACTGACAGAATCAAAATCCGATGTCAGCAGATTACATGCATTAAAGATGACTAATAATAAAAGCTATTGAATGTTTCTTTGTAGATGGCATTTATTAATTTAGGTCTTAAAAAATAATTCAAAGTCCCTGAACTCTAATCTCATTCGAAAAGTCAAAATAACAGTTGAATCATTTAGCATATATTTGAGTACCATTCATACTGTCCTATGTTGACCAGCCTTGGCCATGGACACTGAAGACATTAAAGCAAGCCGGGAGACAGGCATGGTTGATGACAGTCAAGAAAGACAAAGTCAGTGAGGGTTCAGGGCAAGGAGACCACCTGAGTCAGGGGAGATTTCACAGAGGAGCGAGCGAGAAAAGGAGGCGCCAGGACAACTCTACAGAATGGATAAAATTGCTTAAGAAAAAAAAAGAAAGCAAAGAAAAACAGAGACAAGGAAGGAATTCAAGGATTGGCAGAGTGAGAGTGAGAACACGTAAGAGTAAAGAAAGGATCTGGCAAAACACATCCATGGGAAAGTAAGTCGTCCTGAGTAAAGTTAGAGAACTTCCTGTAGAGAAAGAGGCAAAGAGAAGACAGGAAAAGGAGGATGAGGTCCGAAGACCCTGAATATCAGTCTAAGAATTCTCACTACCTTCCGTAAGAAATGGGGAATGATTTTATGTGTTACTATTTACATAGCAGTCAATTAGGCATCAACAAATGATTCCAGAATGGTACCTGAAGCAGGTCAACTTGAACCTTAAGTTTCTACAGGGTAATATAGGAAAAATATTTTGTATAGTACACTTTGGATCTGTAGGTAGTTAACACTTAAAACTTCATACCTAATGGCTGTTCTTACTTTGCTTAAATCCTCTTCTGAAACCAAGTCTGTTTTATTAATGATGATGATATCTGCCAAAGCAACTTGCCTAAATTAGCAAAGAAAGAACAGATGTCAAAAGAGAAATTTTAAGAAATTAAAAATAGAAACATTTCCTTCAGATCAAATAGCTTTAAGAACTATATAGTACTCTATATGGTAACTGATTTTACTCCTATTTATCATTCTTCAAATAGTAAAAATAAATTGCATCCATCACTATATAAATTCAGATTTCACATGTATTCATTCAAAAAATATTTACTAAGTGCTCTCATTGCTTCTCTGAAACTACAAAGATAAATCTCAAAAGTTCAATCAAGGATCATTTTCAACTCATAATTTTCTTTGTAAAGAAATGCATAAAATTCAGATATTCAATACGGTAAAAATATGGACAGTCTACTGACTAAAATATTCCATGTTATATGGAATTTTTAAAGAAAACAAACTAACATGAACACTGAACAGTTTTTTTAAAACTACACTTCAGAAGATACATCAGGATCATGAACAAGTATCTTCCTCATCACTACAAATAAGTATTTTCTCTGTAAAACAGATACACAGACATGCAAGTTAAAGAATGCTATTCTGTCCCATTGACAGAATGCTAGATAACAAAATAGCTTACTATAAATAGAAGTCCTATTTTCTATTAACAGGAGTAGTAGAGCTAAGGATTCTTTAAATTTTCCTCAATTCTTCTGGAAATTTTAATCACTAGGCTATTTATTCCTAATTCTAGTTTTATGCTACCTGAAGATATAGCCAATTATTTCAAAAGACATAGCCAAATTCTCAAAAATAAATTAACTTTAATTTACTGAAAAAGCAAGTTTCAACAGTATGTACATCATAATCCCATTTTTATTTAAGTAAGTGTTCTATGAATAAAGATTTAATGTGGACATCTCAAAATATAAACAGTTACTATCTTTAAATTGGAGGCCTTCTACGTTTAACTTTATTTTTTGGTTTTTTTTAAGATTTATTTATTTGAGAGAGAGAGCATGAGTTGGGGGAAGGGGCAGAGGTACAGGGTGAGAGAGAGAGAGAGAGAGGGAGAGAGGCAGACTCCCCGCTGAGTGCAGAGCCTGCCGCTGGGCTCCATCTCACACCCAGAAAACGTGACCTGAGCCAAAATCAAGCCACTTAACTGAATGAGCTACCCAGGTGCCCCATCTTTATTGTGGCTTTTATGACACAGCTATTTTCTATTTGGCCTATTTACATTTTCTATAATAAATATATTTTATTAAGGAAAAAATTTAAAATGTTTAAGTTCAGTCTAATCTGAATCATACCTACATACCCAATGCAGTGTTCAGGCAGGATTGTAGCACCACAAAGCACCATAGTCCAAAATGAGAGGAAGCCAACTGCTTGCTTGCAGTCTATTATTTATGTCTGGATGATCCTTAGCAAATCTCAGGGAGACTCCCCCTTAACCCCAGCAGAAGACTTAGCAACTGTGGTTTATCCCAAAGCCTTTTTCCCCCATTAGAAGAATATGCTTAGAGTAGGCAAAGTGATTTAAGTATTTCTAAGTCTAAAGACAACCCAATTAGGAACATAAAGGTATTAAACAAAAAAAAATGTTCTAAATGCCAATTAAAACTATTTCCATATTTCCTCCTCTTGTGTTCTGAATAACAGTGAATATACGAATCAAATTAATTACTGCTGAAGAAGGCAGTAAGTGAACCAACTCTTTTCTTCATCATCCTCTTGAATCCCAAAGAAATCATGTAAGAACAAGAAAAGTTTTTAAATGTTCACTGCTCCCAAGCGCCTCTCGAAGAACTGCTATACCCAACACTCATTTTATGATATATATAAAAGTTTTATATAAAATTTTAGTTATCAGACCATTATAAATAGAAATGATTCAATTACAGGGAAAAAAGAAAAATTTTCCTTGACTATGTTTTTTCATTTCTCACTTTGGTTTTGGTTTTCATAATAATTTTCCCTTTCCGATTAACCAGTAATCAATATATACTTTAAATATAAATACCTAGAAGCTTCATTGATAAGGCCATCCGGTTTTTCTTCTTCTAAATGCTAAACAAAAACAAAGTTTGAAAAAAGTTACTGTGGGAGAACACAAATGCTAATGTCAACACAAAGAATTTTACTTTGGCGACTCCTTTCTTGCTTCCAATATAGATTTCAACAAGTTCTATTACTGAATACACAAATGCAGAAGTAATTTTTCTAACTGAAAGCATTTTATTCCCCATTTGTAATTGTTTTCCTACAGTGAAACTGTAGTTTTTTGGGGGAAGGGACAGGACTAAAATTCTGTCTCCTTGACATCTCCTCCTTTTTCTTAAAAGGAAAACCCTCCAGATTTAAATAATGTCAATAAAAACAAACAGCATTACAATTCAAATTATAAGCCTTTTCTTTTTCACAAAACTGTTTTTGTTCTAAATATTCATTATTACTTATATGTAAAAGAGATAAATGCTGAAAGAGACTTTCTCAAAATCTAATACACTTCCATCCATTCCGGTTGCACACTCCACTTCCCTCCCCAGCATCACACACAATATAGACTCAGTGCTGAGCCCTTCCTATTCCCTTGAAACAAGCTGTGGGAAGGCCACAGCCCCAATTCCAGCCTAGGAGCAGGTGGTCATTTAGAGAAACCCACACTTAAGTGATCTGGCCCCTCAGTGCAACTGTTTACTTTGCTGACCTCTCCAAAGTCAAACTAGCTCCAAAAAAATATTGTGACACTGACTTAGGGGCCCACAAGGCAGCTTTCATCTCTCTGGAAGCAGTTATTATTTTTCCATAATTCTACTTAAATCCCTAAAGGCATCAATGCCATAAGGTTCATGTCTGCAAAACATTCCACCTTCATCACTTTAACCTTCAAGAGATGCTCTCTGTCACAAGAAAAAGCGGCCTACTGAGGGCAATTTGATTACATTAATATTCTTTGTATTTAAATCAAACTTCACAATTCTTAAATCATTTTACATACATTATCTCATTTAGCCTTCATAAGAATTAGAGGAAATGGCTATTCTCATTTTATAAAAGAAGAAACTAAATCTAATACTGTCACAGGATACTCTTTTATAGGGGTATTTTTCAAAAACTGAAAACATGTTCAATATAAGTAAAATGATCATATAATTTTAAAAACTTGTGAATGAAAGCTTTTTTGTTACATAAAATCAATCTTGGATACAGATGTTACCTAAATGTTAACAATCACGTAAGAGTATTCTCATAGAGATTAATTAAAAATTACATTCAAAATTTTATTATTATTATTAGAGTATTATATCAAAAACTTTCTTGCCAAAAGAAGAAGTTCACTATCTTTGCTAATTATTCTTGGCCTGAGGCTACTGCAAACCCTATTATTATGTCCCGTAGAGAATATGGCTGATACCATCCTGGAAATAGTACCTGGCACCAGGCTCAACAAATAATTTGTTGAATGAATTCCAGTTAACACCCCTATTTGTTGAAAAAGTGGATGTTATTATTTGAAATATTCTATATAATGTGCAGCAATAAATCCCCTTCTATTCAGCAGTATATCTATTCACTAACGATGTATTTTTAGCAAGGTATCTGTTTGAAAGATCCTGAAATATTTCAGGATTTGAAAATTTGAAATATTTTTCAAAATAGTGTATTGTTGACCTTTTGGAAGCTTTATTTACATATGAATTTGGGGCTATCTGGCTGTCAGTTTGTGGGGTATAAAAAAAGATATGGCAGGGGGCGCCTGGGTGGCACAGCGGTTAAGCGTCTGCTTTCGGCTCAGGGCGTGATCCCGGCGTTATGGGATCGAGCCCCACATCAGGCTCTTCTGCTGTGAGCCTGCTTCTTCCTCTCCCACTCCCCCTGCTTGTGTTCCCTCTCTCGCTGGCTGTCTCTATCTCTGTCAAATAAATAAATAAAATCTTTAAAAAAAAAAAAAAAAAGATATGGCAGGAAAATTAGATATTTTGTTTTTGAATTTCCATATCTAAATGGAACTAACAGTAGTTTCACAAACCCATGTTTTTAACACATTTACTTCTCCAGAAGATTAGAAATCTACACTCAAAGCTAACTGGGAAAAACCAACATTTTACTAACTTCAGGCAGTCAAGAAGTACCAAATATAAAAACACTTTAAAATCCCCCAAATAGGGGCGCCTGGGTGGCACAGCGGTTGGGCGTCTGCCTTCGGCTCAGGGCGTGATCCCGGCGTTATGGGATCGAGCCCCACATCAGGCTCCTCTGCTACGAGCCTGCTTCTTCCTCTCCCACTCCCCCTGCTTGTGTTCCCTCTCTCGCTGGCTGTCTCTATCCTGTCGAATAAATAAATAAAATCTTTAAAAAAATAAATAAATAAATAAAATCCCCCAAATAAAAATAAGCAATATGTACAATTCTATTACAGATAAGGCATGCAATAATCACATATAATTATAGAAAAAGAGATAAAAGCCCTGTTCTATGCATTTTTGAAGACCATACAAACATAAAGAAATAATAAATGCACACCAGCATTGATTTTCTCTGGGTATCAGCCCAATATTTATTTCCCTTATCCAACTTCCTACCTCCCCAAGTCAAACTCTGCAAAAAGACCAGTTGTCTTTTAGTCAAAGGGACATTCTCCAATACTGGTTACTCAGTTGGATAACTTCCATTTATAAAGTTAAAAAATGGGAATTTTGATATTCTACCCGTACAGGCAAGGAAGGAAAACATCTGCAAATTTTTTTTCAAAAATTTTAGTGTGTGTATGTGTGTGTGAGAGAATGTATACATATGCCCAAAGGATTCCTCATCTCTGCTGAAAGACTATAGCTTTTGCTTATATATTGAAAAAGACCAAAATGATTTTGGTATTAATTAACCCAACACTTCCCAAAAGTCAAGGTTCAACCCTCCAACCCAGCACAGAGTAAGAAAGAAAGAAACCCTGTGAAATAACATCACAGTAGACCTGACTTCAATAAGGGCTATCAGGTATCCCCTTCTGCAGAAACAGAAATAAGTTGGACCGAAAAGAAGAGAGAAAGATACGGGGGAAAACGCCGTTGTTGACCAAAATGGAAAGAAATCTAGTGTCAAAGATGTCAGACGACATTTTTAAAAAGCAGCAGCAGCTCTCTCTTCTTAACGGACTGGTTATAGATCTGACGCTATTTCAGCTGTTAGAAAACGATTATTGCATAAAGTCAGTCTATTTATTTTTCCAGTCTTTTCCAAGCCAAACTGTTTTCTGACTGAATTGTTTCAACAGCTAGTGCAATATAACAGAAGAGCCAAAAAGAAACCTCTCACTTGACCTTTCCTGTGTAACTTCATCCACCGATTCTATTGCATTAAATGCTGTCACGTTTGTAGAACTGAAAAGAACAATGTTGGCAGCCTGGGTGTCAAGTCCTGAGAATAGAAAGCTGTCATTTGAAGTTGTCCAATTCTTTGCCCGTGATTAAAAAATGAATATTTCAGATCAATGGGTGACAATCCCATTAGAGTGATAGCCCATGATATCAATTACCACTTCAGTTTCAATTTGGCTGCCTGGCCACAGGGTACCATTTCTCAGCTTTACTTGTGATGGGCTGGCTCTGTGAAGCATGACACCCTTAAATTGCTGCCCATTATCCAAGTGTCATTACTTGTACTGCCTCAGAATTCTCTGAATCACAAGCAGCTACTGGGGTCAAGCTTTGCAACCAGAGGAATTGGACAAGTGGGCAAATTCTTTATATAAAGGAAAAGTTATTTATCTGGCATCTGACTTAGAAAATCTAAAGTTTCCATTATCCTGACAGTATGTCAGTTTTGTGTAGGTATATTGATTTAATAATTTAAGAGGTTTTATCAAGGTGGCAGGAGGTTAAACGTTTACTGTGTTTGCATTATTCAGAATGTTGCTTTGTTTATTTGGCCTCAATTACACTGATAATAGATTCTCTTTAACTCCTCTGCACATCTAAATATACATATAAAATTATTCCTGTAATCATAAATACATAAAGAGTTTAACACTGGGTATGACACCTTAGGTCTATCAAGAAAACAAAGTATCTTAACTGCTATCTCTCCCGTAGGTATGCCAAATTTGGTAATAAATGTATACAAGAGATGAATTCAAACGTGCCTATAATAAACATTCAGAATGAAGAATTTGATTTGGTTTGCTTCCTCCATAAATATTTTGTTAGAAATATCAGGGTTTCAGAACAGTCAGAATTTTTCTGAGTAAAATTATAATATTTGGAATCTTTCTTTGATTCTTAAGATGATTAATAAATTTGGACTTAAAATCTACAAAGAAATTATTTTCCAGGGGGTGCCTGGGTGGCTCAGTTGGTTAAGTGTCTGCCTTCGGCTCGGGTCAAGATCCTGGAGTCCTAGGATCGAGCCCCACGTCAGGCTCCCTGCTCAGCGGGGAGCCTGCTTCTCCCTCTCCTGTGCCCCTCTACCTGCTTGTGCTCTGTCTCTGCCTCTCTCTCAAATAAATATATAAATAAATAAAATCTGAAAGAAAGAAAGAAAGAAAGAAAGAAAGAAAGAAAGAAAGAAAGAAAGAAAGGAAGGAAGGAAGGAAGGAAGGAAGGAAGGAAGGAAGAAAGAAAGAAAGAAAGAAAGAAAGAAAGAAAGAAAGAAAGAAAATTCTTTTCCAAACATCTCAAATTAGACTGCTCTATTCCTGAGGGAGACCAAGGGCCAGTGAAGGGATATTGGTAACCACTTAACAAGCCTGCCATATATTCCTAGAGCATAATTTTATTGAAGGTTTGGAAGGAAAACAGTTTTTTAAAGATTTTATTTTTTTAAGTCATCTCTACACCAAACACGAGGCTTGAACTCACAACCCCGAGATCAAGAGTCTCATACTCCACCAACTGAACCAGCAAGGTGTCCCGGAAGGAAAACTTTTTCAAATTAACAAATTCAGATATATTGTGGAGAATACAAAATGGATGTGAATTTTTAAATAAATTTAAACTTCTAAGAAATGATTACTTAGGGGGCTATTCACATCACAGAATGGGAATGGGAGATGGAGGATAATTTCATTCTCTTTTCCCTTTAGTAGTATTTCACTTGGAAAGTTGAGAAATACTGTTTTATTTTATGCAATATGTTTTTAAAAATCTTACTAAGTGCATTTTATGACTTAAAGTCCATTTAAATGCATTTGAAGAACTTGGCAGTTATGAAAACATTCACAGGATACCTTTTAAAGGAGAGTTTCTCCTCACTACACCTACATATAAATCCTGATTTCTTCAAAATAAGGTAAAGCAATTATTTTTTTAAAGGCAATTATTTCCAGTTTGTGTCTGATAGCAGTTTAACAAGAGAAAAAAGTTCTTACATGCTTTATGAAGCTCAATTTCTTCTATCAAATAGAAAAACTCATCAACATTGGGGTTGAATCCCAGTGAGGAGTTAAACACACCCAAACTTTATCCTGTAATATCATCATTACAAAATATTACACTTCCAACTTCTATCACATCAAGCCAGAGTAACAGAAAATATACACTTAATTTTAAAACACAGCAATTAAAAGACACACAAATTTCACCTATTCTTCATGATAAAAAAAAAAACCTTTTTGTTAAAATATTCAAACAAAAAGGTAGAAAAAAATAATATAATCAATCCCTATATACAAAGCTTTTAACAAATAATTAGCAATTCACAGCACTCTTTCAACTTACTTTTAATCCATATTTTGAATCCACAACAGTTACGATACCTACAAAGGAATACATCTTTTAATCAACTTTATGCATGAGAATGAAAATCACAACTAACTTATTTCAGTTCACAAATGTTACTCAATAAAATATTGGTTTTTCTCTTGCCAAAGCTTCAATTTAATTCAGTTCCACAAACAGACACATTTCAAATGTGTACTGAGTGTCTAGCACCATTTTAAGGCATTAGAGGTGTTATAAAATAATTTTTTAAATTACATAAACAAAGAAGTAAAGAAGTAAAGAATGTTAGATTTCTCTGGCCTTTAAAAAGCTTACAATCCAAAATATGATGAGACAAATTCCATAATATAAACTGGAATGTGATAAATTATACAAGACAGGTTATTTCCAGTTTATATATTCACATTATCAAAATCAAGACTTTTCTTAACATTTATATTACTGCTTAACAGATGAGATGCCTTAAGAGATCTTATTCCTAGCAATTTGCACCAAATCTAACTCACACAATTATCTTCCATAACATTTACCTAAGTTTCCAAATGGTCAATTAGTTTAGCAATCTCTGAATTTATACGCCAAATAATTTTTTCAAATGATAACAGCAGAAGGAGTCTGATGCCTAGGGAATTCAACCAGTTACATGCTACATATACCAGAGCCAAATGACTGGGCACAGTCTTAAATTTCACTCTTCAGTCTATGGAAGACCTGGTTTAAAGAAGGGTGGGCGGGTTGGGGCGCCTGGGAGGCTCAGCCATTAAGCATCTGCCTTCAGCTCAGGTCATGATCCCGGGGTCCTGGAGCGAGCCCCGCATCGGGCTCCCTGCTCGGCGGGAAGCCTGCTTCTCCCTCTCACACTCCCCTTGCTTGTCTTCCCTCTCTTGCTATCTCTCTCTGTCAAATGAATAAATAAAATCAAGAAAGAAAGAAAGAGAAAGAGAGAGGGAGGGAGGGAGGGAGGGAGGGAGAGAGAGAGATAGAGAAAGAAAGAAAGAAAGAAAGAAAGAAAGAAAGAAAGAAAGAAAGAAAGAAAGAAAGAAAGAAGAAAGGTGGGTGGAGCACAGTTACTTCATTCAGAAAGTTTCCGTATGTCTTAAATGAAGTCTATGAATAAAATTGCCCAAAAAGTGTTAAGGCAAAGAAAGTAGGGGTGGGGGCTTTGCTTAACTCTCATCTTCAAGGGTAAATGAAAGCATAAATATGATCCTCATACTGTATATTTTAAATAAAATTAAAAACTCTCTAACATACTAAGCACATAAGTCAGAGGATATATGAAACTGACATAGCATTTTAAAGGAAAACCAGAGTGGAAGCACTAAATTGAGAGCTGAAATTAAGACCTGACATCTAGTTCTACTACTGTCTGGGGCTTTGGAATCTTACTTCATTATCAAACTAAACAAGTTTAAAAAGAGTAACAATGCGAAGATTAAAATTATAATGTGAATGAAAAAAAAAAATCTAAACCATAACATTTTACTTGAAAACAAAAGAATATTTGTTTTAACTTACCATCAAGATAAATATCAACCCCTAATTCAGCATCAACCCAAAACATAGAAGCTACAGCACCTGAAAAATATATAAAATATTCATCAAATAAAAATATTTACTCAAACTGAGAAACACTATTTTACCCAGGCTGTTTTACGGTGTCCTGACAGAATTAGCAGGCGAACACATATACAAAGTATGTATGGCTTTCCAAACTTATGAGAATTACAATGATAGAACCTTTTATTACTTATACTCATTTTTCCCCTCTCCCTTCTCCACCCTACCCCCTCAAAAAGAAAGAAAAACAGATCAGCTCTTATCACATAGAAACCCAACACCAAGCTTCTATCAATCCCATAATAATCTACCAATACGTATTACCAAATAATTTGGGCATTATGGATATGTGCACACGGGACTTATTTTTATGTTTTCTCTCTCCAATTTAGTAATCATACAGTTCACAAATAATGAATTATCTCTCTAAAGGGAAGCAAAACCAACATAGATAATTTGGAAGCCACTTGACCGAAAAATAGAAAAACTTGTAAGTTTTATAGAAGAAAAAGAACAGAAGGTAAAATTATATACTCTACAGCATTACTAAATAAAACCTTATACTATTTATTTAATACTGATAGAAAATTTGGGTCTGAGGAAAAAAAATTTCGAAGAAATTAAAACTTGTTTTTGACAGAAACTGGTTCAGTAGCAAAGTACAAGCCCTGATTAGGATGCCACTACACAAGAAAAAGAAAACCGGCAGTAAAGAAAGTATTTGATTTTTCAAAGCATCTCAGGTCCAGTTAGTGACAGGGCTGTCTAAAAGAATGAGTACTAGGGAAAAACAAGGATAACTGAACTCATTCCCGTGTCTGAAGCTGTCCACCTACCCTGAGGAGATGTGGTCCCCCAAGCATCACTCTGTGTCAACAGTGAAATACCTGTCAGCTGTTTACAGTGATTACTCATGCAAGATATAGCAAGGGCCACAAGATCTAATGGTTTCCTGATACCTATTGATTTTTTTCCCAAAAACTTAATAGTTTTCCAATTTGACTGAAATAGGATTTGTGAGTAACAGGAGCGAATCAATGCCTGTTCTTTTCAAGGAAATTACTTTACCATGACAATTATTTAGCTTAGAACTGGAGAGTGTCAGTCTCCTAAACGGAGAACAACTGAATTGCCAATAAGAATTTTCTTCACTTACTTGGCTATCAACATGATTTTAACTAATGAGGGAGAAAAAAGTAAACCTGTGAGTATCATTACTCCAAACAATAAGTTGTTTAAAAAGTCTCAATTTTTTCACTCAGTAAAATTCCACTTTGTTCATAAACCTTTTTTTTAATTCATGGATTACTACTCAGACAGCTTATAAGTCCTATACAGTTAACATTCGTGTAATATTAAGTTGAATTGCAAGAGTATATTGAGCTTTTTTCCCTAAATCTGATGTGCATCTTTGGCAACACTTACCAGGCTCTTCAAGAAAGAACTATTTAAAATTTAGATGCAGATGTTTAGCAAGAGGAGTAAAGATGAGAGAATAAGTTAATCAGCAGTTCCAAACCCAGGGTGATTTTTCTCCCCAGGGAATATTTGGCAATGTCTGAAGATATTTTTAATTGTCTCAACTAGGGGAATGCTACTGGCATTTAGTGCGTAGAAGCCAGGGATGCTGTTAAACATCCCACAAGGCAAAACCCAACAAAACAAAACAAAACAAAACACAAACAAAAACATTCCACAATCCACAAGACAATCCCCTACAAAAAAGAACTACCCAATCCAAACTACCATTTATGCCAAGGTTAAGAAACCCTGAGCTAGATTATAGAATCTCCCTTATTCGAAACCGATTACAACAAAAATTTAAAATAAAAATTTTAAAAGCTAAATTCTATCAGCAACAATGAAATATACAACGTCTTGCAACAACTTTTGAGGAGTGATAGTCTAAATAAGAAACAGAAAGTCCATGGGGTGCCTGGGTGGCTCAGTTGTTAAGCGTCTGCCTTCAGCTCAGGGCCTGATCCCAGGGTCCTGGAATTGAGCCCCGCATCAGGCTCCTCTACTGGGAGCCTGCTTCTTCCTCTCCCACTCTCCCTGCTTGTGTTCCCTCTCTTGCTGGCTGTCTCTCTGTCAAATAAATAAATAAAATCTTTAAAAAAAAAAAAAAAGAAACAGAAAGTCCTATGTGACTTCTGATAATTCTTAATTCCACCCCCACCAATAAGTGGTTGTAGGGAAAGAGTTTACAAAATCCAAATACTTATCCAAAATGGCAAGAAGGAGAACTGAGCAAGGAATAAGTAATACAGGGAAAAGTCAACCAAGGGTAAAAGTTTTTAAACATTTCCACATTTTTGGAGAAGGGGGTCACTTTCTAGGGCTCAGAGCAAAATGAACTGAAAGGTCTGAGGCTCGAGGATATACCCACACAAGGTATGAGTAGTTGGAGGAAATTCAGGAGGGGAACACTGAGTACTTTAAGAGAGCAGAGCCTAAAAGTCATATTGCCCATCTGGCTCTCTCAGTCACCCCTTTTCCTTTGCTTCCCCTTCTCTGCTCCCAGCAATACCCAGCATTCAAATTGAGGCCCGGGAGAAAAACACATTTAGGTAAGATGGGTAAGATATTAAAAATAATTCATCAACACCATATGTAAGTAGGCTGATGTTCTCTACATCAGTCACCAACATGCTGAAAAGACAATGCACATATATTACAGCTTAGAAGAAATAAAAAAGAAGATAAATGAAAGGAAAAAGTTGAAGAAATGAGTAAGGCATATAAATGGCAAAGAACCCATTCCGGAAGGAAACATAACCCAAGAAGCCAAAGAAAATTTTCAAAGGTCTATTCATAATAAAGAACTTAAAAACATCACAATCAATTAAAAACAACCTCTAAAAGGCAAGATAAAGCAGCGTAATATGAAACACTACTTTGTGCTGAAGAAACATATACAGCCAATAAACATATCATTACTTAACGAATTCTTTTAAAACATCAGGGAATAGAATAGACACTGGTGGAAACAGAATTACTGATAAAAAGGAACATGTGAGATGATTAAAGTAAATGCAGAAGCAAAAGACAATTAGAAAATAAAATATATGGAGAACAAGAGAAAATTCAACATAAGGAAAACTGGTGTCATAAAGTAGAGGACCTAATAATTGGACAAAAAAATTTTCATAGTAATAAATAAGGAAAATGCTTCTAACTGAAGACATAAACCTACAGATTAAAGAGTATACTGTAATCCAAGAAAAAATGATTATGGATGACACGCAGATGTATCTTGGTTATATTACTGGACCTTCAAAAATAAAGGAAAAAATTGTCAGGCATTTCGGATGAGAAAGCAAGTCACTTTCAAGGAGGCAGAAAAGAAATCAGACTTTTCTACAGTAACATTCATTGCCCCAATAAAATAAAATAATGACCACACAGTTCTAATGAAAGTGTTCCTAAGAATATCACCTCATGCCAAGTTGTTTTTCAACAATGAAAACACCAGGTAGACAGACTCAAAATATTAAAGGAAACAACAGCATTAAAACTAAAGAAATATACTACTCACAAATCCTTCCGGATGAAATAAAAAAGGAAATCCAGCCAATCAAAAAATACTATGAGATCAATAAGCAATATTTGATAAGTTCCAAGGGAAGGAAATTGTGATCTGGAAATTTTATACCTAGTCAAATAATCCTTCAAGTATAAAAACAAAAGACAAGCATTCTCAAGCGAGTATGCAAGAACTCAAGGAAGGGGGGGCGCCTGGGTGGTTCAGCCAGTTGAGCATCCGGCTCTTGGTTTCAGCTCAGGTTGTGATCTCAGAGTCATGAGACTGAGCCCCATGTTGGGCTCTGCGCTCAGCACGAGTCCTCCCAGGACTTTTCTTTCCCTCTCCCTCTGCCCCTGCTCCCGACTCTCTCTCAAATAAATATATCTTAAAAAAAAAAAAAAGTCAAGGAACACAGCATCTATAGCTTGAGAGGATTACCTGACCAGGAAATTCAGTCAATCAAGAGATTCATCAACTCAGGAATGGAGAAGCCACAGTACTGAGGTAATGAGGACTAAAATTGCTTAATATAGAACTAAACAAAGTGTGAGAGAACGTAGATGTTAGGAATCTTAACAGAGCACAGAATAAATCAACCAAAATCAGGAGATGGGAGTAAAAAGAAGTGTTCATTCCCTACTCCTTTATGTCAGGGAGTCAAGAAATACTCTGAACTGACACATATAGTTCAAAAACTAACTCATCCATTTATGTTCTTTATAACCTTTTTTCCCCCTGTAACTCATACTTCCAGTGAAAAAGCATTTTTCTGATATTCAGGATTCCTTCATTTCTTTCAAGTTCTCTTTTATTCAATTACATAGTATTTTTTTTGCGGTTCTGCCCACCTTTTATAGAGCAATTTATTAGATAAATAATTTTAATCATATTATAGTTGATTTGCAGAGTATCTAATATGTGTTGGCTCCATTATGTGATTTACATATAGAATATATTTTTAATTGAGGTAAAATAGTATATGACCTTATATTAGTTTCAGGTGTATGGTATAATGATTCAGTATTTATATACATCACAAAATGATCACCACAGTAAATCTTGTTACCATCCAACACCATACAACTGACCCCCCCAGCCCTCTAACCCCTTTCCCCTCTGTTTACCATCAGTGTGTTCCCTGTACCTGAGTTTTGTTTGATCGTTTCTAAGGTTCCACAGATCAATGGAATCTAACTTATTTCCTGCAGCATAATACCCCCAAGGTCCATCCGCATTGTTGCAAAAGGCACGGCCACTGTGTATGTGTATATATATATATATGTGTGTGTGTATGTGTATGTATATACTACACAGATATATATGGCACATCGTCGTTATTCATTCATCCACCCACAGACACTTAAGTTGTTTCTATATCTTGGCTATTTTTGTAAATAACGCTGCAATGAACATATCTTTTCAAATTAATGTTTTCATTTTCTTCAGGAAAAATAACCCACAAGTGAAATACCAGATCACATGATAGCTCTATTTCTAATATTTTGAGGAACCACCATACTATTTTCCACAGTGGCTGCACCAATTTGCATTCCCACCAACAGTATATAAGGGTTCCCTTTTCTCCGCATCCTTGCCAACACTTACTTCTTGTCAATTCGACTCTAACAGGTATGAGGTGCTATCACATTGTGGTTTTGATTTGCATTTCCCTGATAATTAGCGAAGATGAGCATCTTTTCATGTGCCTGTTGGCCACCTGTATATGTTCCACCTGTATAAGTTCTTTGGGAAAATGTCTATTTCAATCAGACTGCTTTTTTAGCTATTGAGTTCTTTAGACATTTTGGATATTAACCCCTTATCAGATACATGATTTGCAAATATTTTCTCCCAGTCAATAGACAGCATTTTCATTTTATTGATGGCTTCCTTTGCTGTACAGATGCCTTTTAGTTTGATATAGTCCCACTTACTGATTTTTGCTTTTGTTGCCTTTGCTTTTGGAGTCAGATTCAAAAATTCAACGCCAAGACCAATGTCAAAGAGCTAACTACCTGTTTTCTTCTAGGAGTTTTGTGGTTTTAGGTTTTACATTCAAGTCTTTCATCCACTACGAGTTAACTGTTGTATATCATGTAAAACAGTAGTCCAGTTTTCCCATCAATATTTATTGAAGAGACCATCTTTTCTTCATTGCATATTCTTGCCTCTTTTGTCAGAGATTAATTGGCCAGAAAAGCATGGGTTTATATCTGAGTTCTCTATTCCGTTTCATTGATCTGTGTCTGTTTTTATGCCAATACCATATTGTTTCATACTACAGCTTCATAGTACAGTTTGAAGTCTGGAACAGTGACATCTCCCGTTTGCTCTTATTTCTCAAGACTGCTTTGGCTATGGGGGCCCAGGGTGTCTCAGGAGGTTAAGCGTCTGCCTTCGGCTCAGGTCATGAACGCAGGGTCCAGGAACTGAGCCCCACATCGGGCTCTCTGCTCAGCGGGGAGCCTGCTTCTCCCTCTTCCTCTGCCTGCTGTCCCCACCCCCCGCTTGTGCTGTCAAATAAGTAAAATCTTTTTTTTTTTTTTTTAGGATTTTACTTATTTGACAGAGAGAGAGAGACAGCCAGTGAGAGAGGGAACACAAGCAGGGGGAGTGGGAGAGGAAGAAGCAGGCTCCCAGAAGAGCAGGGAGCCCGATGTGGGGCTCGATCCCAGCACCCTGGGATCACGCCCTGAGCCGAAGGCAGATGCTTAACAACTGAGCCACCCAGGCACCCCCAAATAAATAAAATCTTAAAAAAAAAAAAAAAAAAGACTGCTTTGGCTATTCGGGGTCTTCTGTGATTCCACATAAACCTTAGGATTAATTATTTGTTCTGGGGCGCCTGGCTGGCTCACTCAGTTGAGCATGTGACTCTTGATCTCAGGGTTGTGCATTTAAGCCCCATGTTGGGTGTAGAGATTACTTTTAAAAAATTATTTGTTCTAGTTTTGTGAAAAATGGCATTAAAATTCTGATAGAGGGGCACCTGAGTGGCTCAGTCAGTTGACTGTCTGCCTTTGCTTGGGTCATAATCCCAGGGTCCTGGGATTGAGCCCCACGTCGGGCTCCCTGCTCAGCGGGGAGTCTGCTTTTCCCTCTGCCTCTGCTGCTCCCCCTGCTTGTGCTCTGTCAAATAAATAAAATCTTTAAAAAAATGTTTTAAAAATAAAAACAAATAAAATTCTGATAGAGTTGGCAATGAATATATATTTTGCTTTGGGTAGTATGGACATTTTAACAGTATTCCAAACTGTTCTTCCAAACATGAGCATGGAATAATTTTCCATTTAGTTCTGACTTAATTTCTTTCATTAATGTCCTACAGTTTCCAATCTACAGGTCTTTCACCTCCTTGGTTAAATTTATTCCTAGGTATTGTATTCTTTTTGATGCAAATTGTTTTGTTAGGCTTTTTGCAAGGATTGTTTCCTTAATCTTTTGACAGTTCATTATTTGTGTATAGAAACACAACAGGAAGTGTACACCGATTTTGTATACAGCAACATGACTGAATTCATTTATTGTTCTTTTGGTGGAGTCTCTAGGGTTTTCTATATATAGTATCATGTCATCTGGAAATAGTGAGAGTTTTATTTCTTGCTTTCCAATTTGGATGCTTTTATCTCTTTTTCTTGTGTCATTGCTGTGGGTAGGATTTCCTTGAATAAAACAGGAAAGAGTGGGCATCCTTATTTTGTTCCTGATCTTAGAGGAAAAGCTTTCAGCTTTATACCACTGAGTATGAGTTTGTCATGTATGGCCTTTACTATATGTAAGTATTCCCTCTATACCCACTTTAAGAGTTTTTATCATAAATGGACACTGGAATTTATCAAAGGTTTTTTCTACATTTATTGAGGTGATCACATGACTGTTACCTAAATTTTGTTATGCGGTATATCACACTGATTTGCAGATGTTAAACCATCCCTGCATTCTTGGGCTAAATTCCACTGATAATGGTGTATGATCCTTTTACTGTATTGTTGAATTAAGTTTGCTAATATTTTGTTGAGGGTTTTTATATCTATGTTCATCAGGGATACAAGCCTGTAATTTTCTCTTTTTTGTGGTGTCCTTCTCTGGTTTTGTTATCAGGGTAATGCTGGCCTTATAAAATGAGTTTGGAAGCTTTCCCTCCTCTTCAATATTTTGGAAGAGTTTGAGAAGAATAGATATTACATCTTTTTTATATGTTTGGTAGAATTCCCCAATGAAGACATCTGGTCCTGGACTTGTTCGCTGGGAGGTTTTTGTTTACAGATTCAATCTCCTTACTAGTAATGCATCTATCCAGATTTTCTATTTCTTCATGGAAGACTGGAAGTCTTGAGAGATTGTCTGTTACTGGGAATTAACCCATTTCATTATCATAGTAGTCTCTTTTGATCCTTGATTTCTGTGGTATGTTAATTTTTCTTTTATTTCTGATTTTATCTTTTTCAAATAACCAGCTCTTACTTTCATTGACCTTTTCTATTGTTTTTTTAGTCTCTGTGTCATTAATTTCTGCTCTGAATCTTTATTACTTCTTTCCTTCTACTAACTATGGGATTCATCTGTTCTTCTTCTAGTTCCTTTAGGTAGAGCTGTCTTTTTATGAACCTTGCTCTTAGAACTGCTTTTGCTGCATCCTACAGATTTTGGATTGTTTTATTTCCATTTTCATTTGTGTCAAGGTATTTTTTATTTCCCCTCTGATTTCTTCATTGACCCATTGATTATAATAGTTGCATGTTATTTAATTTCCACATATTTATGATTTTCCAGTTTTTTGTAATTGACTTTGTTTCATACCACTATCATTAAAGAAGATATCTGACATGATTTCAATCTTCTTAAATGTATTGTGACTTGCTTTGTAGTCTAACATGTGACCTATCCTAAGAACATTCCATATGCAGAAAAGAAATGTGTATTCTGCTGCTTTTGGATGATATACTTTGTATACGATGAACCCTTGAACAATGTAGGAGTTGGGGCACTGACCTTCCAAAATCCACATATAAGAGAGAGAGAGCACAAGCAGGGGGAGAGGGAGAAGCAGGCTCCCCACTGCACAGAGAGCATGATGAGGGGCTTGATCCCAGGACCTTGGGATCATGACCTGAGCCAAAGGCAGATGCTTGACCAACTGAGCCACCCAGGAGCCCCCACATGTAACTTCTGATTCCCTAAAAACTGAACTACTAATAGCCTACTCCTGACCAGAAGCCATACTGATAATATAAACAGTCGATCAACACATATTTTGAAGGTTGTATTACACATCATATTCCTACAATAAACTAGAAAAGAGAAAATGTTATTCAGAAAATCATAAGGAACAGAAAATACATTTATAGTATTATACTGTAAAATATCTGCACATAAGTGAACCCACACAGGTCAAACCCCATGTTGTTTAAGGGTTAACCACATACCTATTAAGTCCACCTGGTCTCATATGTTGTTTAAGGCTGATATTTTCTTATTGGTTTTCTGTCTGGATAACCTATCCATCGATGTAAATAGAGTACTAAAGTCTTCTACTATTACTGTATTGCTATCCATTTCTCCTGTTAATTCTCTTAATATCTGCTTTATGTATTTAGGAATTCCTTTGCTGAGTGAGTAAAAATTTTCAAATGTTATATCCTCTTGTTGGATTGACCCTTTGTCATTATACAATGTACTTTATCTTTTATTACAGACTTTGTTTTAAAGTGTA
Organism: Ursus americanus; assembly: GCF_024610735.1. Classification (NCBI taxonomy): domain Eukaryota; kingdom Metazoa; phylum Chordata; class Mammalia; order Carnivora; family Ursidae; genus Ursus; species Ursus americanus. Next base: position 10,051,267 of record NC_142160.1, on the reverse strand, counting down.
TTTCGTTTGATGTAAGTATAGCCACATCAGCTTTCTTTCATTTACATTTGCATGGAATATCTTTTTCCATCCCTTCACTTTCAGTGTTATGTGTCATTAGATCTGAAATGAATCTCTTATAGGCAATATATAGATGAGTCTTTTTTTTAATTCTATTCCCATCTTTTGATGGGAGATTGTGTCCATTTACATTTAAAGTAATTATTGATAGGTATGTACTTCTTGGCATTTTGTTAATTATTTTCTTGCTGTTTTTGCAGTTCCTCTCTGTTCTTTCTTTCTCTTGCTCACTTCCCTTGCAGCCTATACATATACATATGCAGCTTTTATATATACACACACACACACACACATATATTTATATACTTATGTTTGTATACTCATATGCTTATGTTTATATTTATACTGATATATATTTACATATATATACTTATATATAAATAAAAGCCTATTTCAAATTGATAGCAACTTAAATTTGAATGTATTATAAAAACTCTCCATTTCTGCTCTCCCCTCCACATTGTTTTTCATGTTATATTTAACATCTTCTTACTTTGTGTATCTCTTAATTATTGTAGTTATTCTAAAGTTTGCTACGTTTGTCTTTTAACCTTCACAGTAGGTTTATAAGTGGTTAACTCACTACCTTTACTATATATTTGCCCTTACGAGTGAGATTTTTACTTTCCCATGTTTTCTTGTTATTAGTATCTTTACTTTTCAGCTTCAAGAAGTCCCTTTAACATTTCTTATAAGGCCAGTTAGTGGTGAACTCCTTTAACTTTTGCTTGTCTAGAAAACTTTCCTCCAATTCTGAATGATAACCATAGCAGGTAGAATATTCTTGGTTGGAAGTTTTTTCCTTTCAGTACTTCAAATCTATCATGCCACTCCCTCCTGGCCTGCAAAGCTTCATCTGAAATATCAGCTGATAGTGATTTGGCGATTCCCTTGTACTTAACAAGTTGTTTTTCTCTTGCTGCTTTTAAGATCCTCTCTTTAATTTTTGACATTGCAATCAATGTCTCTTGATGCGGATGTCTTTGAGTTCATCTTATTTGGAACTCTCTGTGCTTCTGGGACCTGGATGTCTGTTTCCTTCCCTGGGCTAGGGAAGTTTTCTGCCTCTTTCATTCTCTTTTCCTTCTGGGATCCCTATAATATGAATGTTATTCCACCTGACATTGTCCCATAGGTTCCTTAAGATATCTTCATTAATTTTGTTGTTGTTGTTGTTGTTGCTTTCTTTGGTTGAGTTCCGCTGCCCTGTCTTCCAGGTCACTGATCTGTTCTTCTGCTTCATTTATTCTGATGCTGAACCCTTCTAGTGTATTTTTTGGCTCAGTTACTGTATTCTTCAATTCTGTGACTTGCATTTGGTACTTCCTTATATTTTCTATCTGTTTGTGGAAGTCTGTGTTCAACCATCCTTCTGACTCTGGTAAACATCGTTATAACCATTACCTTGAACTCTTTATCAGGTAGATTTGTTATCTCCACTTCATTAAGATCTTTTTTCTGAGGTTTTGTCCCCTTCTTTTGTTTGGAAAATACTGTCTCTTCATTTTGCTTGACTCTCTATTTATTAAACAAAACCGTTACCTCTCCCAGTCTTGAAGGAGTGGCCTTGTATAGGAGATAAACTTTATTATTCAACCTTGCCCTAGCTCTTGGTTGTCTCTCTGAAACTTTGTGATTATCTAATTAGCCTGAATTATTCTTGATAGATCCCACAGTTGTTGAGAGTGTGTTAAGACCTGCCAGTGTTCCAAAGGGAGTGATCTCAGCACCTAGTTTCAGACTGACTGGAAGACAGATCCACAGGAAGGAGCTTTTGTAGTATACAAATATATAGCCCTGTGGCACCACAACTATAAACCCTGCTGACTGCCAGCCCAAGAGATCTGGAGGTGTCTCCTGAACTCAGGCTGCAAAAATCAGGGCTTCAGAGAAGTGCATAAACTTTTCGGAGATACCAGCAAGCTGGGTTGAGGCCAAAGGAGAGATCAAAGATGGTGTCTCCCTGCCTACATTTGAGAGCACCTTCCAGGACAAGTGGATGGGCCTTTTTCATAGGCAGACAAATAGTGTTTCAGCCTGCTGTCTATGCAGTGCCTTGGGTATGGTAGCCCTCCCCAAACTACCTTCCTTTTATAGTCCCATAGGGTGCAGAAATTCAAGCCCCTCTGGCCACCAGGGACAGGTGATCAACAGACATTCCCTCTGTGGACTGCACTCAAGACAGGCTTTAGCAAGGCTTCAAGAGTACTGAGGGTGGAACATATCCATGGCTTCAGGGATGCAGAAGGAGAACTATTATGGGCAGGATACACCCGAGGCTTTAGTGAGGCAGGGAGATAGCTGGGGATAGGGCACGCCCATGGCTTTAGGGAGGCTGTCTGTGTCCACGGTGCCTAACTGCACTTGCAAAGTGGAAGGAGAGTGCAAAAATGGTGCTCACAAGCACCGCTGGACCCAAAGTCCCTACTGGTCCCAGCTACTTCAGCAAACACTTTAGAATTAGCAAATGAATCTGCTTCACATATAATTCAGTCACTTCTCAAACTGCTGCCTTTGCACTGGGTCCCAAGATGACTGTGCTAGTGTGTGAGCCCCTCAAAAGCAGTATCTCAGATTCCCACAGCCCCCCAGGTTCACTGTACACAAGCTCCTTTGGTTTCCAAATCCATTTGAGGGGGCCTTGACTCTCCAGTGCAGGTTCCAAGAGTTGGCATACCCAAAGTGGGGTATAAACCCATCCCTCCTCAGGTAAAGACTCCAGACCCGTGAAACCCCTCCCTTCTTTGAGTTGCTGCACCAGGCGTAAAGTTTTTGGCAGGATCACATCTCTAACTCTCTTATCCATTTCAATGTGGCCCTTACATTCCTTGTTGTAGAAGGAGCTGTTCAGCTAGTTTTCAGTTCTTTCTGAGCAGGAATTATTCCATAAGTAGCTGTAGATCTGGTGTGTCTATGGAAAGAGATAGTTCAGGGTGTTCCTAAACTGCCATCTTGAACTGCCGCCAAGTTCTCTTCTTTTAGATTCAAGTAAAACTAAATTAATAATTACTAAGAATAGCACAAAGAATACAACACATTTTTGTAAAATTATTTGTCTGTTTATACAGCTTTCAGAAGCACACAGAGCACTGCTTACCAAATTTATGAATGTCTAAGAATCCCCTGGAGGGATTATTAAAACAGATTGCTAGGCTCACACCCTTACAGATTCTGAGGGATGGAGCCCAAGAATCTGCATTTTTCCCAAGTTTCAGAGACTGAAGCTGTCATTCAGCAAGTAGCAATAGTACAGAAAAACCCCTGCAATAAAATTTACCTACTTGTATTTCATGGTAGTGAGATACAGTGTGATTTATTTTAACTTTCTTCTTGCATTTTCTTAGATATTGGGTAAATTTTTTTTTATAACAAATGTTCCATTTTTACCCAAACAATAAAATCATTATTCTAAAGAAAGTCAGAAGCAAGAAACATTAACCTGTTCACACCTACAATTTGTACAAAAGCTTTCTCTGAGATCTTTAACTTTTCCTCTCCCTCTGAAAAGCTGAACCATGTTTTATTAAACTCACCCACGTTGAAGAAAAGTTACAAGAGTTTTTCTCTAAGAAGTGGCTACTACCATGAAAGAAATTGCTATTTGTTCAAAAAGAAGGCATACATTTTCCCATCTTACCAGATTAAATATTTAACATCAATGTAAGAGTCCAAGTCCTATCATCAGTCAAATATACTAGAAATGTATGAAAATGTACATAGTATGGTCTACTACAGGAACAAAACAGCCCAACTCAACACTAATTTGAAAACAGGAGGACAATGTTATTATGCAATATTTATAAGTACAATAACCACTGATTACATCTGGACCTTCAGTATACTTCAATATCTGTTTTAAACAGTTAGGACTCCTAATAAATTATTCCTAAACAGTACTTCTATATAGTCCTTTATGTAGTTTTATGGCCCAATGTCATTAACTCAAATTAAAAAAAAGGTACGGTCAGACTTACACAATGAACACTAAATGTTCTGCAAACTAGGAATAAAGGTGTTACCTAAAAGATATTTGGGTAAGAAGGAAACAGAAATCGATTGTTAAAACAGTTCAACTTGGTGTAGCTTTCAATAGAGAAGTTTACATGTAATTCTATTCAGAGATAAAAATTTCATGAATAATCATTAATTTCACACCAGGAAAAAAGGCCTGGTAGCCTTAATTTAACTGTGTAGCTAACAACAGTGTTTACAAATAAAATTAATTCAACTTCAGTAGTAAAAAAACAAAATGCTAATAATTAACTGAAAAAGAGTCAGTAATGCTGAGATTAGAGTCCAAAACCCTTAAGTATCTTTAAATGACCCTCTAAGAAAGCTGGATTAGAAAGCAATCAGAAATAAGATCTCTGTAGAGTATAATCAATCAAATATAGAAATAGAACTTAGAAGTAGAATGTCTTTATTTTTCCTAAATTTCCATACTTTTAACAACTTGTGTTCCTACCAATAATCTTAAATCAATCAATTGAATTTCAATCCTATTATCAAGTTAAAAGTACCAAGTACTCTGATTATGATTTATCTGCAAAAGAAACAGTACAATCCAGTATTTTTCCTGTTTTTAAACAACAAAAAATGTTTAGTCTGGAGTACAGGTTTAATGCTTACTTTACATATTTCTCTAACACATTTAAAAATGTTTAAGAACTATAGTCTGGTTATTAATAATGTCATTTCTTACCAGGATCTGCTAACCCAGTGGTCTCTAAAAGTATGTAATCAAATTTCCCCTTCTTCTGCATCAAATTCTCAATAGCTCTAAGGCCATTGTCCCTGGAGAATACCAAAATATAAAATACAACTGATTACCTGAATATTTTAAACTGATCATTATAAACGTTTTAAAATACATTAAGCAACCTGAGACAAAAATATCCTTAGGCATGTGAAAACTTTAACTCATTCCCAAACTTCTAACACAACATCCATCAATATTTACCAACGGTGGGGAAAAACAGGCATATGTACTGATAAGTAATATAAATCAGATACATGAGGAGTTAATACTTTAGTTTTATTAAAATTAAAAGCAGAGGAAACTTTAATAACCCTAACTGAAGTCAAAATCTGCTATTTTTATAGTAGTATGAAAGAAAAAATTCAACATCCAAAACAATGATAAAATTTATGAATTACAGTGATTTACTATAACATCTAAAGGGACATGATCATTACTTTTCAATTCTGTTCTGCATAAGAGTACCAGACTTTAATTTCCCTTTTTTCTTAGAACGTCAACAGTGCAAGAAAATACTTACTGGATTTCATTTTGGTTGTTCAAGAAAATCTGTCACGACTTTAGCTTTGTTAATATATTTGACTCAAAGTCAAATCTAAGTTGTAAACGATGTAGAAAAGATTTAATTCACTAAAATATACAAAGTCCACAGTACAGGTATTAATTTTCCTAATTTACTCAACAAATATTTGAGTGAATAGGTATGTCAGGTCCTTTTCTAAGATCTATGGTATATTAGTGGAAAAAAGAGACACTGTCCTTGGAAGCCAACTATCACTAGTGGAACACAACACGAGCTTTTTCACCTTTTTGATGGTCATTTTTGTTTTTAGAAGGTGAATCTCTGGAAATAAGACCAATGACTCATTCAATGTAAAATAATAATTTTTACACATGAAATGTGACTTTCATGTACCACAGAAATTACTAATTAAACCCTGACATCAAAGACAATAAAAAGAAACTCAATAAAAGAACCAAAGCATTAGAGCAGAAAGAAAAATAAATACGACAGCAAGACTCTGAGAAAATACATCCTAATAAGTTATTTTCTGTGTGAAAATACAATGAAGCAGACTGTAAATTCAGTTACATTACACGAGAAAATCAAAGCTGGAAATATAATCAATAAACATTTATAACAAACCAACAAGCACACAATAAACACATTCCTCACTTTACTGAACAGCAGAGGCAACCGTTCCTAAGTTCCAGCCATTCTTCATAGAGCTCTCCATTTTGGCTGACAGCTAAGGACTTCTCCACTGCACTTCCTGGAATAATTAACAAGAAGCAGTCTTTAGATTATGTTCACTAGCCAACCAAAAACAAAGATGAGGATATCAATACCGATTTCAAATCATTTTATACAAATACCTTTTATAACTTTTATTCTTTCATTCTGTTTGTGCAGCCTCAATGTTTTAAACTATACTACTCTAGATTATTTCAGCTTTTATTTTTTAAAGAGGATTTAAGTCCCTAAAAAGGCAAATCCAAAATTAATGACTCATACCTACTTCTTTGGTCTTCTCACTTGCCCACTCCTATATCCTAATAGAGTGCCTATTTCAAAAGCACTTCTTGCCAACTAGTATGCTTAATATATTGGTTTTTATGTGGCTTTAAACCTCTTAAAAGACTGCCTTCTCTATTTTTTTCTTTTCATTCTTCTTCTAAATTGTTTTGTTTCAACCAGACAGACTACTCAATATTCCTGGTATGAGTAAAAACCCCAGTTCATTGTGAGGAAGTTTGTTGGCTAGGGTATCAATGTGCTCATTTAAAAATTAAATTTTTAAACAAAAGTGTCCTAGCAATGCTTAAGAAAGAATAATATATATGTGAAATTCTGAGATTGTTATCATACAAGAATGATTTTAAATATCTTACTTTTCCTCCAATAAATATACCAAAGCCAAGGAAGAGTTCTAAATATCCAGGAAAGCAAATGGCCACAAAAGAAAATTGAATAATTCTTCATATATGTATTTTTTGATTATATTTCAGTTAGGCAAAGATAAAGAGCTCGGAATGCAACTGCTACAGAATTCAGGGTATAGAGCATATGAATAAAATGCAAAGGAAATATTGCAAATAAATCTCTTATATAAATTATATAAATGATCCAGAAGGTATGAAGAAAAATAGTAATAAAAAATAATAAATGTGATCAGTGTCCAACAGATCAGTTAATAAGAAGCTGGAGTACAAGACAATGATTTTAAAAATCTTAGTATTTTTATTTTAATAGGACTTTTCACTTTAGTTTATTAAAATGAGAAATCAAGTTTAACAGGTTCTCCCTTCTCGTACATAAAATCTAGCTCCTTTATTCATTTACAACTGAGAAAATAGTATGCTTTAAGGAATAGCTCAACATAAAACATATTTTTTGGCTAAAAGTGAGCTACAGTTAAAATTCACACTTAAGAAAAACTTCTAAAAGTAATCAAAGAATTGTGTCTAACACTACTGTATAGATTTTCTTTAAGCACAGTTCAATATTAAAAACAAAAAAAAATGGAATTTTAAATGCATGTATTTCCACAGACAACTGCAAATGCTTGAGATGGAAACAATGTTTAACTTCTTTAAATCTTCAGTTTTAAATGCTTTGCAAACAATAAACATCCAACACGGTAAACTTGTAAAAACTGAAGCATTTTAAAGAATTTTTCAAAAGTTACAAGTGAACAATATAGTCAGTACAAAAGTACATAGAAAGTGCCTGAAAGAACTTTCTCTCGTATGTTTATAGATTTTTACTTCTGGATTTATTTCATGTAAAAACTTAATTCTATTGCTGTGAATTCCAAAGTTACATAAAATTTTATAAAACCTATTTAATTTCAGTATCTCAAATCTGTACAAAATAAAGCTTGAAAAGGAATTAATTTTCCCAAGACTATCCGCATCAACGTGTTCACATTATAATACATTGTATTTTCATTTTTAAATATGGACTATCAGGTCGCCAGGGGAATAAGCTATCCTGTAAATTCCTACAGCATGGCATTCACTGAACTTTACTTACCTTCCCCAAATTCGTTTAAAATAACTGCTACTCTTTTACTATGTTGTTCTGTCAAAATATAGTTCAGAAGTGTTGTCTTCCCAGCACCTATAAAACATATTTGTTTTAAATAACAACATCCAAGGCTAATTTTAAAGGCACACACACAAAAACAGAATCCCAATGTTTTTAAAAATTTGTGTGCTATTTTAAAAATATTATTTAACTATGGTATAGAAGATTCTAGAGGAAAAGATTAAAGTATCCTCTACAAACTATTAAAAAACTTTTATGTGGACATAAACTCTAATAAACATTTACAAATACGCCTACAACTTGGATCACAGCTTTCTTCAACCTCATATAGCAAAAATACGCCTTCTCTACAATTTATAATATAATTAATATAAAGACATCTAAATTTTCTATTAAGAAATTATTGAAATAATGAGTTCCAGGGAATAAAGTACTCACATACTTTATTTATTTAAATGTAAAGTAAATTAAATTTACTTTATTTAAATTACTTGTGTACTTTATTTAAAATATTTAGACACTTTCACATGATGACAATGTTTCTTAGCCAAGAATACATGGTTTACTTCCCTAAAACTTACACATAAAGCCCTATCTTTTATTTCAACATTCATCATTAACCAGACACAAATTCAAGTACTTCAGTACTTAAAGTAACCTATAAGAAAATACGTGTATATATACAGTTGACCCTCGAACAACTAACTGTGTGGGTTGTAGGTCCAATTTTATGTGGATTTTTTTCTGTAAATATAGTACAGTACTGTATTTTCTCCCCCTTATGATTTTCTTCATAACATTTTCTTTTCTCTAGCATACTTTATTGTAAGAACACAGTATGTAATACATATAACATACAAAATATGTGTTAATCGACTATTTATATCACCAGTAAAACTTCTGATCAACAGTAGACTATTAGTTGAGTTTTGGGGGAGTCCAAAGTTACTGTGCAGGAAGTTGGCACCCCTAACCCCCACACTGCTCAAGGGTCAACTGTATCTGTCTACCTATCTATAAAACACACACAAAAAGGGAGAACAGATGTAGAAAATGTTAACAATATACAGAATATTCAGTACTAGGAAGATAAATTCATAAAGCTACACTAACTTTATCCAGTAGGTGGCAGGTTAAACCTAGTATGTTCAGCTCAAGTAGAAGAAAAACATTTATCTTGTGAACAACTATACACATCAAAGTTCAAAGACGAAAAACAAACTGCACAGTAGTGTAGTTCAATTGTACGAGTATATCATTTATTTACTTTTCTGTTGGTGGGTATTTGGGTTATCTCCAGTGTTTTATTTTCCCAAACAGTCTGCTAAGAACTTTTATGTGTAAGCTTGTATGCAACTTCTGAAGTACATTTACAAGATTTTTAGCCTGTAACTAGGAGGGATTTAATGACCATTAGGGTATTAATATCTTCCACATTTTAAAGTCATATTCCTTTAAAGGCTGTTGAAAGGATGAAAGGCTGGTGTTTAAAAAGCTCAACATCACAAAAGTATGAAGTATAGAATGAAAGGGACAGAGCTTAAGGAGGCAGGGCGATGAGGAAACTCTTAGAACCAGTCCAAGTGTGAGACAGACCCTGAACATGAGGGCACTAGGCAGTGGCAGTGAAAATGGAAAGGCAAAGGTGGATGTAAAAGACCTTCTAATAAAATTACTAGGACTTAATAATTAACCATATTATGAAGCAGAAGACTTTAAGGCACGGTTCATTCAAAAGTCTACTATGGGCCAGATTTCAGGCTGGGCCTTGGTGAAAAGTGCACAAAACAGAGACAAACTGTCTCTACTTTCACAATGCTTACAAAGCCTACGAGAGTGGGAGATAAAAGGTAATTCAGACCAATAACGAGGCAATGACGTCACAGGACTATAGAGTGGACAGATATATAAGCACCTAAAAGGGAGGTCTAAGCAGAGGAATAACAAAAAAGTATTCCAGGGTCTAAAATACTTGGTACCCTTCATAAGTAAAAGTAGTTCAATGCGGCTGGACCACAGTTTTGAAGGCTAGAAAGACTGTCAAGAGCCAGATCACATAGGACCTTTTGATTCAAGTTTAGGAATTTGAACTACAAACCAAATGGAAATCACTGAAGGGTGTAACACAGTTGACATTTACAAGGATCATTAAGGCTAAAATACAGAGAATATATATATTAAAGGGAAGAATGACACAAGACTAGTTAGAAAACTTTTAGAATATTCCAAGTGGTTGGAATCACAGGAGCAGGAGGATTGGAGGGTAAGGTAACATACGAAGTTTTGGATCTGCTGAGTTTGAGGTGTGGGACATCAAAATAGAAACAGAGTGTGAAGTTGAAAGGATGGACAGAGGTGGGAGAAAATTTAAAAGAGAAAAGCCAGAGAAGTAGGTGGAAATTTCAGAAGAAAAACGTGATGGAAGCTGACAGAACAATGTTTCAAAAAAGAGAAAAAGGTCAAGAATAAGCAGTGAAACTAGATCCCCTATATTCAGCAACAAGGTTGTTGGCACAAGTTCTCATTCCTAAGCTTCAGAGCATTACCTCCAATGCTCTACTGGCCTAGGAATAAGAAAAATGGGAAAGGCCAAAGAAGACTGAACTACACTGTCTCAGACAAGGAATTTCCTTAACTTCTTAGAGCAGCCTCTGAATAACAGTGGGGACACACCAAAAATAAATTCCTTTACAAAATTAGTCCAGAAGAAAAAGGAGAATAAACTCAGTCTACAAAGTGAAAAAAGTTAACACCAGAGATTTCTTATTTTTATGTAAAAGGCCCTCAGGTGCACCAAGTTTGTACTTGTCTCTGGCATCATCTAGGAATGGTATTATTGACCCCAAATCGTTTCACTTTATTTGTATTTCTTAACTTTCCCCCACACTTTTAATATGGTCCTGTATTTATTCTAGCCCTTCTAGCAAAATGTAAGGCCTTAAAAAAATACTTCTCAGATTCTTTCAAGAAAGTACCTCTAGTGTAAGCCCGCAAAGTGTCCTTCAGGAAAACTGCACGGTTACACACCCATGAATTTAAGTGTCCATGTGCATTCCTGAACGTCCTCGACTTGAGAAAAAGTCTCGGAGGGTAGAGATTTTATTCTTACTTTCTCCTAGAGTGCTTCGCAAACAGACCTCAAACAAAAAAATGTTTATAGAAGTCCCCTCCTCGAATAGCTGGAAGAGGCTGGCCCGTGGAGAAGGGGGTAATCTACTAAAGAATGCCCCTTGTGGGTCTGGCATTTTATAGACAGGACACCCTTTAAAGGTAACGAACATAAAGATAGGTGTTTCCTGACCCATTTAGCAGTTAAGAAAACAAACTCAACCAGGTGACCGATATTACTTCCACTTTCCAGTAAGGTTGACGAGCTTCAGAAAGGTAAGACAACTTGTTAGAGGCCAAAGGGCTAATTAGGGGGGCGGGTCCAAGCCTCTATATGCAAACCCGAAAGTAGTTTCAAAATGCGAGGTTAACTTTCAATCTCCCTCGATAAATGTGAATCTAACGCAAAGGGTCTGGGCATCCTTTAGCCCCGAGATGAAAAACACCCAAACGGGGAGCGAGTGACCCAGCCCCTACCTCAGAGACATGTGCTGTCGCCCAGAAGGCCCAGATGCCTAAGGTGAAGAGGCACCGGCAGCCCCCAAAATCCCAGGATACCAGCGTTCACGGCATTTTCTGACCGGGATGGTTAGTTACCTAAATACCCGGTGATAATTGTGACTGGGATCTTAGCGCCGGGACCAGACTTTTCCTCCTCCTCTCTTAGCTTCGTCTCAATAGGTACCAATTCAGGACAGTCCTCCTCCGCCTGCTCCTCTTCCTCACCCGCAGTACCCAAAGCCGGTATCATCCCGGCCAAGTGCACAAGACGTCTCTCTCCCTCGGCACAGGAGACCGGACCAAAACGCCGAAACGCAGCTGCGCACGCCGAAAGCGCCACGCCGGGCGCGTTCTTGACGTCATCACGCCGCGACGTGTGGCGCCTCCAAGTCCCGCCCAGATTACCTGAGCGCCGGCTGAGGCCCGCCTCGCCTCTTAGCCACGCCCCCAGAGGAGCTGGGCACGCCCCCGAGGCGTGTTCTCTGAACATGCGCGAAGCTGGGCGGAGCTGTTAGGGCTCCAGCCCCGGTGCTGTCACTCTGTGCACCGACTGAGATCTGGGTGGTGGGAGGCTGGAGTGGGTAGCTTGACCCATAGTCCCCGTAGAGAACAGACTTTATCAATTTGACATTTTTTAGTGTCATTAAAAAACTTTTTTTAATTCATAGGGGAAAGAATGGGAAGCTGTAACACTACTATATTAATTGTAATTTTTCTACCTGAAGAAATAACCAGTGAAACTTTTCTTCTTTTTTATAACTACATATTTTACATGTATATCCAAATTTTTACAATGTACACGCATTACGTTTATTTATTTTTCTTTCTCATTTCTTATTTGGACTCGTAACCTGTATTCATTTATCATATTCTTTGGTTCATGACACTCTCATCATCAATCCATGGGTAGCTCTCCTTTATATTTATATGTTTATAATGAACTCTTCTGACCTCATCCCTAGCCCAAGAACATTACAGTAAGTTATACCTATCTACGTGGAGCCAGTACCCTGTTCCAACCCTCTGGCTCTGTCTCTCCCCTAAGATAGTAACAATTATCCTGAATTGAGTTCACATGACTGATCATTCCCTCCTTTCTTTTTAGTGTTATCAAACATGTATGTGCATAGACAATATGTTGTTGAATTTTGCTTGTCTTTGAGCTTCATAAAAAGAGTATCATACAGTATGTCATCTCCCGGGGTTATCTATATTTTCAACTCCTCCGTTGTGTTATATTCAGTTATGTGACTATACAGCAACTTCTTCATTCATTTCCTGTCAATTATTTCCAGGTTTTGCTCTATGGACAGCATTCAGCGACACTTCAGCACTGTATTATTGCCTGAACAGAAGCTGTTACAGCCCTGACCACTTTCCCTTGCACATTTCTCAGACACGTTCTTGCAGATTCCCTTACGTGGCTCTGACAGAATATTTTACTAACATCTCTTATCCCACCAAGAGCAACCTGTGCCCAGAAGGCCAGCTAAGGCAGGGTGGCTGACAAAGATTGCTGTAACAGTATATAGCCTTGGTCAGAGCAAAAAGTTTTCTACACTACCGTGGTCAAAAGTTAAAGGCACTCCAAGTGTTCATCACCCAATGAATGAATAAATAAAATGTGATACATCCATACAATGAAAAATGCTCTCACAACAAACAGGAATGAAGTACCTGTATAAGATGGTTGAACCTCAAAAGCATTATGCTGAGTGAAAGAAGGTGTTCACTTCACATGTTGGAACACCACATATCGTATGATTCCATTTATGTGAAATGTGCAGAGTAGGCAAAGCTATGGAAACAGAAAGTAGATTAGCTGTTACCAGGGACTGGGCGCTGAGAGGCGTGACTGCTCATGGGTATATTTTGGGGGTGATGAAAATGTTCTAAAATTGATTGTGGTGATGGTAGCACAACTATGTGAAAACACACACACAAAAAAACCCTGAATTGTATACTTTTTTTTTTTAATTTATTTATTTGAGAGAGAGAAAGAGAGCGTGGGGGAGGAGGGGCGGAGGGAGAGAATCTTCAAGCAGACTCCTTGCTGAGGGCAGAGCCCCACTCGGGGCTGGATCTCATGACCCATGAGATCATGACCTGAGCTGAAACCAAGAGTCAGACGCCATGAATTTTACTCCAACAGAGCTGCTATTTTTAAAAGTGTTAAAGGTTACTGTGTGCATTAAAATGTGGGGGGTGCCAGTGTGAATTTGCAGAGAAGCACTCCCCACAAGGTCTGCCTCCAGGCGTCTCAAGTCCTGGCCTTCTGAGCAGTTAAGTCCGAACCTAATTGGTGGTGATTTCTCAGCTGAGCCACACACAGGCATGACTATAAAGATTGCAGCTTAATGAATTTCTTCCTTTCCCATCTGTTTCTGTAAGACTCTTCAGCAATATATCTATCCATGAATTCTGTAGAGTTCTATTTTTTTTCTTTTATTAACTTTTTTTCAAAATTCAGCATGCATGTGTCTGAAGAGGGGAGGGTTTTGATATATTCAGATATATGGCTTGCAATCTCAGCTCTCCGTACATGTGTGTGACTGTTTTCACTTGTATCTTAACATAGGACTTTCCACTTTTATCCATTCTATTTTGAGGGAGGTTTTGTTGTTATTGAATCCCAAATACCGTTTAAAATAAGAAAAAAAAATCCTAATTATAGTATTGTAGAATCTATTGCATTTTCTAAGGTAACTTTAAAATTTCCTCAGTTTTGCCATTTTGTTTAGTTTCAGTAGCTTTGTGGCAAAACAAAAACGACAACAACAATAGTAATGTGTGGATGCCTTACCATCTGATAGGCATTGTGTTAAGCATATCAAAGGCATTACTTCCTTTAACTTGGCAAGATAAATATTATTTCTGTGCCCATTTTATAGAAACGGAAACTAAGGCTTGAAGTTAAATATCTTGCTCAAGGTCATACAATGAGTAAGTGGCAGCCCTGGGGCTCATCCCAGATTTACCGGATACTCGATCCCATGTTCACCTAAACCAGGGATCTTCAAACTTTTTCTGTAAAGAACCAGGTAGTAAATATTTTATGTTTCACAAGTCAACAGCCAAATTCAAGGATATTATGTAGGTACTTAATCATAAGAGAGAAAAAATTTCTGCAAATTTTGAAATTTGAATTTGATACAATTTTCATATGTCATGAAATACTATTCTTTTCATTCTCAGCTTGCAGGCAGTACAAAGAGAGGCAATAAGCCATTGTCCGCCAACGGCAGATCTAGCTAACATGCGCTGCCTTGTTAAGCTGTATTAAATGAAATTTTGCAAAAATAGATCAACTTTGCTATTTTTTTTTTGTTTATTTACTACTCTTTTTTTTTAAATAGCATCCTTGCTATTTTAAGCTTAGTCTGTAAATCCTTCACCATTGCAACAATGCCTTGCCCTCAAAGGGTAGGGCACCACAGTTACCACCATATTCATATTCAGAGGAAGATCTGAAGCCAAGAGGCTTAAACTATTTCTCCAAGGAAACTGATACCTGGTCTCGGAGGGACCCAATTTAGGCGGCACCTGAGTCTTCCTAATGGGAGGAACCGCCTGCATTGGAGTGGAGCAGATAAGCCCCCTGGCTGTCTGGATTCCTGCATTCCAGCAGCTCAGCTTTGAGACAGTAACCTTGCCTTAAGTCCTTTGGCACAATTCCCTGCTCCTCCCCTTTGCCTCATTTTACTCCTTAGAGCAGTTAAGAGAGAGTCGCCAGAAGAAAAAGTAAGGAGTGTAGCTATAGCCAAATCAGAGGAAAGCTAAAGATATGCCAGCTTGGTTTTGCTTTTCTTTTGTTTGTTTTTTCTTCTCTCATTTTGCAACTTCCTACAAAGGAAAGAACACATTCGTGGCCCAAAATAGCTATTGGTTTAGAGAAAAGGAAACTGAGGGTTTCAGAATTAACCCAGTTCCTCTTACCTAGCTGTGGTTGGTAAACAAACAACAAACAAAACATCCGTTAAACACTTAACATTTATTGACTTATTTGCTGGTTTTTCACTAGGTGCACATGAACTTAGTGGGAACATCTCTGAAAGGCCAGAAGCCAAAGCCTTTTTGTGACTGCTTCCGTTAGATTAGAATATCAATATTCAAACAGTGTATGCCCTCTGTTAAGATGTAAAACCACTGTAAGGACAAGAAATAATACTCTTTCCCAAAGAACCTGATGGTGGCTGGCAGGTGAAATAGGTACATTTCAGTGCTATGGGAGAGTGTGACTTTCATTTCAAAGGCTGTCAGTAGTATTATTCTAACTCCTTGTCCCAGGCTGTTAAAGCACACTGTAAGCATAAGGCTTAACTTACAGGCCAGTCACTTGTAGATCAGTTTCACTCATACACACACACAAAAGAAAACATTACTGAAAGCCAGCAAGCTGGCCACATGAGTGGTGAATTGTTGTCTCCAAAATATACTATCAGGCAAGGAATGGACATTGAGCAAAACAAAAAAAAACAAAAAAAAAGTTGTGCAACGATTTTGTTGTAATAGTTTAGGAGGCTGTCTAAATAACATCCTCTTCTCTTGTCAATGGACATTTAAAAGTGACATTTGTGGCTTTAAGTTTTACTTTCTGACTTTTACAGTTTTAGAGAAGTGGCAAAATCCACGGGCACCTACGTGTGATTTCTGCAATGTAAATAAAAGACACAGAAACAAAAATAAAATACCTCCGCTCTTCCTTCTTCTAACTATTCCTTCAACCTCAAAGAGCGTTTAAGTTGCGCTTAACCGAAATATCGTGCAACGAGCAAAACAGGTCTCCCCAGTTTCAAGCGAGTGTCTTCTGAGCGCCATAGCTCTGTCTCTCCACAAGGCACCGTGATTTCACTTAGGAGGAAAGATTCACGAATCCTTCTCAGACTGATTTACTTCTCTCTTATTATTTTCATGTTTCCGTTCTGGCCTGGAGTTCCATTGTCGACTACTCCATTTGGATTTGTATTTACAGGGCAGTACCTCTAAGGAAGGAACAGGCGAGGCTAGGCAGGGAGAGACAGGTAGGGGGGCATGGGATCAGCCTCACAAAAGTCAAAATGTGGGAGATGAAAGGAAACCAGAGATAAGGGATCAAACCAGACCATCCTGGCCTAGGTGTCAGAGGTGAGCTCTTGTTGTAACAGCTCCTTGGGACCAACCAAGAATTACCAGACTTAAAAAGGACGTAAGCCATTGAAGGTATTATCACTAGTCCTTACTCAACGGTGCTGTCAATAGACATGTTAAACAGATTGAAGTTCCTTGGTTAGCTTTCTATAAAAGACCATCCCTAAAGGCCCTCCGCGGCTACCCTGTCGCGACTGAGCCATCCAAGTGCCCCCAGAATCCTGATTTTTTTTTAAAGATTTTATTTATTTATTCGACAGAGATAGAGACAGCCAGCGAGAGAGAGGGAACACAAGCAGGGGGAGTGGGAGAGGAAGAAGCAGACTGAAGCAGACTCATAGCGGAGGAGCCTGATGTGGGGCTCGATCCCAGAACGCTGGGATCACGCCCTGAGCCGAAGGCAGATGCTTAACCGCTGTGCCACCCAGGCGCCCCAAGATTCCTGATTTTTAAGCTAGGTATGTGGCCTCCAGGATACCCACCTGGCAGCTGGGTATGGCCACGTACCAGAGTTCTGGCTAATGGAATGCAGAAATGCCATGGGGCAGCTTTGCAGAACGTAGTGTCCTTCATTCCTTCCTTCATCTTCCTGCCTGGGATGCCACAGTGGGGGCTGAAGCCCTTCTTGGTTACTGAGAAGAGGAGCCATGCACTACGGTGAAGGGCGGGGGGAGCAGGGACTTGGAAGCAGCCTGCACACTGAGCATAGCACTGAGTAGAGCTGCAGAAGAGGAAAATGAAATTTTATATTGTTTAAATTTATGTTTTTGCCACTGAGACGAATCCTCACCCGCAGAGGGGTTTATTTGTTGGTCTTTAAAATAATATCAGTAACAGCTGAATGCATCGGAATGAGAAAAAATGCAAACAGTACAGACGCATCTAAGGCAAAAATTGGCGATCTCTGACACTCCCCAAACCCTCATCCCCCCCTGCACTGATGTCACAACCTCTGTGAGCGACTTCATGATGTTGGTCTGGAAATTTTTTTTGCCTAGTACTATCCCTGCCACTGTCATAGTAATCGGTTTTCTATGCATCTGTACACATATGTGACTTTTTAATATCACAATATAACTAGGAGCATACAAATAGGCTTTGTTCTGGAACTTGCACTCTTAACATGTGCTGATTATTTTTTCTTCTCACTAGAGTTAAAACTACATGATTCGTTTTTAACCATACATGGTATTCCTTAATAGAGATATATTATTAAAGAGAGAGAGAGAGAGAGAGAGAGATTAGAACTCTTTCACCCTATCTTCGTAAGGGTCCTGGAAATTGATTAGTCACCTCTAAAACATGCTCAAAAGTAAACTGAACAAATTAGCAAGAAATACAGAGAGGTATTCTGATAAGCTAAAGCTTGTACACATGATAATAAATTTTATTCCGATTCCAGCTTGGTATTTGAGAGTTATTAGCTTCCCTCTAAATTAGTTCAGTTTATTTATGAAATATTAAGGTTTAAATTTAGAATTTCTTCTCAAAAGTTCTGGGTTACTTATAATTCATGTGATTCTTTGCATATACTGTGTTTATTTTATAACAAGCTCATGTTTTGGAGTGTGTGTTTACTATATGTAACTTTACATATATACTTTTATAATTTAATTGTAGTTTGTGAGTTTTTGGCAACAATGTACACAATACATGGCTTAAATTATTCATTTCTAAGTTGCTGTTTGCAGAAAAATTGAGTTTACCTATTGGGTCTTGATTATTGGGCTACTTTGTGCTTGGGTTATAACTTACCTTTTCAAAACCCAGAGTAATACTACTGGAAAGTGTTAGTAGATAGACTATTAGTCTATATACTTTTATATCTTGATGGTTCTTTTTTTAAGATTGATTTATTTATTTAAGAGAAAGAGAGCAAGTGAGCATGAGTGGGGAAAGGGGTAGAGAGAGAATGAGAGAAAGAATCACAAGCGGACTCTGCACTGAGCACTGAATCTGATGCGGGGATTGATCTCGGGACCTGAGATCATGACCTGAGCCTAAACCAAGAGTCGGACACTTAACCAACAGAGCCACCCAGGTGCCCCCAGAACATTTCATAAACAAAAATGGATGAAGTTAAAGAAACCATCGGGGCACCTGGGTGGCTCAGTCGGTTGAGCGTCTGACTCTTGGTTTAGGCTCAGGTCTTGAATCTCGTGGTTGTGGGATCCAGCCCCACATTGGGCTCCATGCCCAGCGGGGAGTCTGCATGTTCCTCTCCTTTTGCTCCTCCCCCCACTCTCTTTCTTATACATAAAATAAAAAATCTTTTAAAAAATGATATGTTCTAAACCAGACAAGCTAGTGATGATGACGGCAAGAGAAAGTTAGGCTTTGGCACACTTTTTTAGGCAATGATAAGTACAAAGTACATATGGAAGTGGTATTTATATAACTGTGTATAATTAATGATTACAGCATAATCAAGTTGTTAACAGGGTTTGTCTTCGAGGGAGAAGAAATAGGGAGGGTGACATGGGTGGCAGAGGCAAAGAGGAAGAAGAAGCAAGCCCTCTCCCCCAAAAGAAAAAAAAGACTCTAGAAATAGCAGGTATAAAATACAAAATTTAAAAATATATATATTTACAATATAATCCTGTTTAGATAAAATCGAATATATTTGAATATACACTGGACCCTTGAAAAATGTGGGGTATAGGGGCACCGATTCCTCATGCAGTTGAAAATCTACATATAAATTTTGACTCCCCAAAAACTTAACTACTGATAACCTGCTGACCAGAAGCCTTACCAATAGCATAAAAAGTCAATTAACACATATTTTTATTATATACTTTATTCTTACAAATAAAATAAGCTAGAAAAAAATTGTATTGAGAAAAATCATAAGGGAGAATACATTCACAGTACAAACTCATGTTGTTTAAGGATCGACTGTATGTATGCATGTGTATGCTGACATGTTTATGGGGGGCTAATATGTTTGGAAGGGTACACATCATTGTTAATAGTTTGGTCCACCCTGGGGAGGTAGAATAGGTGACGGGGCAATGGGAAAAAGGAGAAATTGTAACTTTTATTTTTTAAATACATCTTTGTATCATGTTACTGGTGACAAAAGGCATCTACAATTTTTTTAACCTGAAAACTAAACTTTTTTTTTTTTAAAGATTTATATATTTATTTTAGAGAGACAGAGAAAGGAAGAGGAGGGGCAGAGGGAGAGGGAGAGAATCTCAAGCAGACTCCCTCTGAGCTCAGAGCCCACATGGGGCTTGATCTCCAAACCCTGAGATACGACCTGATCTGAAATCAAGAGCTAGACACTTAACCAACTGAGCCACCCAGGTGCC
The DNA here is from genome assembly GCF_024610735.1 of Ursus americanus. Classification (NCBI taxonomy): domain Eukaryota; kingdom Metazoa; phylum Chordata; class Mammalia; order Carnivora; family Ursidae; genus Ursus; species Ursus americanus. The sequence continues at coordinate 10,031,343 of NC_142160.1, read as the reverse complement.
CCTGAAAGTTAAACTTTTTAAAGTAAATAAGATATATATCAACAACCTTTTTATGAAAAACAAATTTTAAAATAAGTATCAAGGGGCGCCTGGGTGGCACAGTCGTTAAGTGTCTGCCTTTGGCTCAGGGCGTGATCCGGGCGATCTGGGATCGAGCCCCACATCAGGCTCCTCCGCTGTGAGCCTGCTTCTTCCTCTCCCACTCCCCCTGCTTGTGTTCCCTCTCTCGCTGGCTGTCTCTATCTCTGTTAAATAAATAAATAAAATCTTAAAATAAAATAAAATAAAATAATAAAAAATAAATAAAATAAGTATCAAGATATTAATTGCATATGCCTTTTGACCTAGACTTTCTACTAAAAGGAATTATTCTAAAGGTAAGGTGTTGGAAACATCCTAACTACCCAACTGTAGGGGTATAGCTAAATAAATTTGGCTCTCTCATACGTTGGAATGCTATGGTCAGGTAAGGCTTTGCATTTTGTTTACATATGAAACTGCCAGAAGCACCTTTATTTTGAATAGCCTCCAAGCAAAAGTCGGACAAAAAGAGTGAATGGAGCATTCTGATTAATAAGAGAATCTACACTGAAAGATGATGGATTTTTTATTGATCGCAAGTGTGGTAAATCAGAATACAGCTTTACTTGAAAACTTTATTTAATGCCCTGTAATATCTATATCCCACAGATTAAGTGAACAATTAGGATTTCCTCCAACAAACATGTTGATAAGGTCGTGACATGCTTTAAAGTTAAAGGTTACATTCCGGGAGATTTAATAACTTTGAAGTTAGCAATCAACTCACCTGGGGAGATACTTGGTCTTTTTCAGTAAACATTGAGGAGAAAAATTAATATAACAGCAACGGAGCACAAGTATGATGAACGTGTCATAACAGCAAAGAGCGTGCACAGACCTTTGCCCTACCTGGCCAGTGCTCTTTGTGCATTGTGCTCCTGTGGTCACCAGAATGTAAACACTCACTTTATTTTCTTTACTGAGCAGCATAATAACCAGAGCAGTACTTTGACTTCTGAAAACTCTGGAGTCGATAAGATTCTGTCTCACCAAGTTTTGTGTGAAATATCATCGTGACCCATAACCTGTCTTTTATAGTAAGTAAAGCAAAATCAAAATTTTAGGTTTAAAACACTTTATTTGCGGGACATCTGGGTGGTTCAGTCGGTTAAGCCTCTACCTTCAGTGCAGGTCCTGTTCCCAGGGTCCTGGGATTAAGCCCCGGGTCAGGATTCCTGCTCAGTGTGAGTCTGCTTCTCCCTCTCCCTCTGTCCCTCCCCCCTCCACTCATGTTCTCTCTCTCAAATAAATAAATAAAATCTTTTTTAAAAAGTTACAGAAATAACACAGAGATTCTCACATACTCTTCATTCTGCTTCCCCTAATTTTAATATCTCACACGATCATGGTGCAATTATCAAAAGCGGGAGATTAACATGAACACAATACTATTAACCAATCGGCAGGCATTACGCAAATTTTGCTGGTTGTCCCGCTAAATCCATTTTCTCGACCAGGATCTAATATAGGGTCTTACATTACACTTAGTTGTCACATCTCTTTAATGTACTTATCCTGGGGCATTGCTCAATCTCTTTCATGACTTCTGCACTTTGAAATAGTACTTGGTCAGTTACTTTGCAGAAGGTCCCTCGACTCAGGTTTGTTTTATGCTTATTTGGGATTAAATTCAGGTTATGCATTTGGGGTTGGAATACGATAAATTGACATTATAGCCTCTGTGCATAACTTCAGAAGGTACATGATATCCATACATCCCTTTACTCGTGATATTACCTTTGATCACTTGGTTAAAATGGTGTCTGCCAGCTTTCTCCATTATGAAGTTACTATTTTCCCCATTATAGTTAATAAGTATCTAGGGAGGAGATATTTTAAGACTATGTAAATATCTTATTTCTCATCATATTTTAGCCCACTAATTTTATCACCCATTATTCTTTTTTAAAGTTACAGCTGGGGCACCTGGGTGGCTCAGTCGGTGATGTGTCTGCCTTCGGCTCAGGTCGTGATCCCAGGGTACTGGGATCAAGTCCCATGGTGGGCTCCCTGCTCAGTGGGGAGTCTGCTTCTCTCTCTCTCCCTCTGCTGCTCCCCCAGCTTGCGCGCTCTCTCTCTTGATCTCTCTCTGAAATAAATAAATAAAATCTTAAAAAATAAAGTTACAGTACCATTAAAGTGTAATTGACCTAGCCTAAAATTCACCGATTTTAAGTGTACAATTCGAGAGTTTTAATTCGTTTATACAGTTGTGCAACAATGATTGCAATCTAGTTTTCGAACACTTCCATCATCCCCCGAAATTGCCTGTGGACAATCAATGTTCTCTCCACTTTGGGCCCCAGGCAACCATTGATCTATTTTCTGTCTTTATACAATACTGTAATTTTTCTCAGTTTTTTGCTTGCCTTTTTACCCTTGTTCACGTGCACACTAACAGATGTAGACACTGTAGGAATGAGAAGACCTCAACCTAACACATTGCTTGGTATTTGACACAGGACGCCGATAAGCATGGAAGTCAAGAGAAATGCTGAGTCATTCATTGACATCAGACTAAAAACGGACTTCGGATATTCTATATATTAGCAGGATCTGAGTGATGAAGCTGCTTTAGATCTTCAGTTAATTTGTAGAAATCATCCCAATTAAATTCTCTCTCTGAATATGTGAAGTCAAAGACATAATCTTTGATATTTTATAAGCACTAACTAATTCCGATTTTATCACATCAGCGTGCCTTGGAAAAATGATAAGGTCCAGAGGTTTTTGTTTCTTTGTTTTGTTTTGCTCTGGCTTGTTAGTTTTATAGGTCCTGGCTCCTCGGTTTGCTGTTTAAAATTATTTTCATCCAGAGCCAACTTTACTAACCCAATGCAATATAATTTCAGGGATATCAGGTCTCTCCCACACCCTCCAGGAGAGGAGGAAAAAGCTTCATCATTCTAACTGGCAGGGTATAGGTCAATGATAGCCCCCAGCTATGTTTTTTCTTAAAGGAGTGTTTTAAAAATCAGGACATTTTCATTTGTAAAAACTTACATATATGGCTTCTTTCAAAAAGCCCCTACATTTTGTAATACGTGTTTTTATAACTGGAGGTAAATAGGGGTAGCCCACTCGAAGAACAGAACACGTCTTCTTGGTATTAGTCCACACTAATACCCTATCCCATTTCATCAAGACTGATTCACCTAGTTAAGCTCCCTGTCCAGCCTCACTGGACATTTGTATTTGCGATCTTAGGTTTTTTTCATTGAGCCATAACCAACAGATAAAGATCACCAATCTTAAGTGTGCAGATTAATGATTTTTTTGACATAACAGATTTGTACATAGGAAAATGTAACTCTCTCTCATTTCTCATCTACACATACACCCGGGACCCACCACTATTTCTGTCTCCCCACACTTCCAACGTGTGTGTCTATCTTGGTTAGATTAATATTTATTTTAACATTATTGGGACGGTGGAAATGATATTTACAGTTGAGCCTCATGGTGTCCTGTATTTTTTTCCTACTCAACTTTTCATTTCCCCGGAAACTGATGTTTTTCTTGTTTTTGTGTTTGTAGTTTTGCTTGCTTACTATAGTGAGCTTATCACAAATTCATCTCAAACTCTTATACACTTGTCTAAAATGCCCTTTTCATATGTTCAAATGGATCTGGTGTTCCTTTAGTTTCACATTCTTAAAAAAAAAATCTATTCTGGGGTCTATAACACCTTGATCGTGAACTTATAGCTTTTAAAGCCGAGATGACAAATCTCTGTTACTTAAACCATGCGCTCTGCGGTATTTTGCATAGCAGCCCCAGCAGACAAATGCGTAGTGTTTGGAAATTGCACAATAATGTGTCTTGGAGCAGGGTCTAATTTCATCTAGTATCTGGACATTCGGTAGCTCTTTCGATCTGCAAACTCATGTCCTTTCTTTGAATTTTCTGGAATTATTTTGTTGATGATTTCCTTCCTTTGGTTTGGTGCGTCTCCCTTTGTGAAACTCCTCTTACGCGGCTCTTAACCTTCTTATTCTGGTCCTCTAATTTTCTTTTCTTTTTTTCAACTCCTATTTTCCATCTTTCTTTTTGATTTACTTTCTGGGAGATTTGCTCAACTCGATTATATACACTTTCTCTGAATTTTTTATTCTGCTATCATGTATCTTTTTAATTTCCCAAGGCCCCCCTTAATTCCTTGAATAGTCCTTTTAAAATTACATCGTATTCTTGTTTCATGGGTACAATATCACCTCATATCCTTCTGTGCATATTAATAATAGTTTTCTGATCCCATTATAGTTTTGCTTTCTTCCAAGTTGCTTTTTTTGTTCATTTGGTCTGGTCTGTACCTTTTGATGAGAAAAACAAAAAACAAAAAAAAAAACTTTCTAGAGGCCTGATATATAAGGGAAGGAAGGCATTTTAGATTTCTTTCTGAGTCAGTAAGACTGTACATAAACTTAGTTTAAACCAAAAGCCTGGTTTACGGCCTGCCAAGCATACATTGTAGGTCTGCCTTGCAATGGAGTAGCCTAAAGGAAAACCATCTTGCCCTTAAGATATCGATCAATATTCCTAGTATTCCTTGACATTAACTTGTGATTCCTGCCTATATGTTAACCTGTAATCTGTTGAGCATTTACAAAACACAGAAACATATCTAACCCTGTAAAATCATTCTCCAGAGCACTTTCTTCCCTGTGAAGACCATGTTTCCTGGGCAGCTGTCCTAACTTGGGCTTGAATAAAACTCTTTGCTTCTTTTTAGAGATTCTAAAAGATGTGTTGATGGTTTTCCTTAAATGTTTGGTAATTTTTGGTTATCTACTTGAGTTTAGGAGTGAGGTACTAAAAACCTTCTGGGGAAATTCTGGTTCCACAGTGGGGAGCTGGGGGTTGTGGGGGAGAGCTTCATTTAACTGGTGGCTTCAGTTTCTGGTACTCTGGCTGGGCCATTGAATTGGGACATTTAAAATTTTTTTTGTTTTATTTAAATTCAGTTAATTGACATATATTGTATTATCAGTTTCAGAGGTAGAATTTAGCTATTCATCAGTTGCATACAACACCCAGTGTTCATTACATCACGTGCCCTCCTTAATGCCCATCTCCCATTTACCCCATCCCCCCATCCACCACCCCTCCCCAGCAACCCTCAGTTTGTTTCCTATAAAGAGTCTCCTATGGTTTGTCTCCCTCTCTGATTTCCTCTTATTTTCTTTTCCCCTCCCTTCCCCTAGAAGAAATAACCAGGGCACTCTTGATGCTGTATCTTTATGCCTTTCTTCTCGGCTTGGTCTAATACCCCGACATTCCAATCTCCAACGTGCTGGGATCAGAATGGAGATAAAAGACCTCAGCTTTTATTTGGTTACAAATGTTTCCATAAGTGTTCATGGAAACCATCTCCCTCTGTTCACTGTATTGAATCCCATTCCCAAATGTGCCAAGTGTCCCCCAGAAAGTGATTCTCTCTATCTTATCCTCTGCCAGGCTGGGAGAGGGCAGTGGTTGGGCACTTACAGTGTTGGCTAGGGCATCCTAAGAGATCTAACTGCTTCTTAAACAGACTTACAAACCAATCCTCCTGTTTTTAGTCCCACTCGATCGCCATTTCCAGAGGTACTGATATTCCCACGCCTTTTGGGAGGTCAGTGATGCAATCAGGCCTTCCTCAGCTTTCTCAGGGCAAGTTTACGGATCACCTTTCTCAGATCTAATAAATAAGATACCTCTTGTCTGTATGGCTTCTAAATTCTTAGAGTTTGTTTTATCTTCTCTCCTAATCTCATTTGCACTGTGGGTTTCCGCCTTAAAATAACAATTCCTTTACTGTCCTTTTATTAGGTTTCAGCAGCAAATGCAAATATCCAATCGATCACCCTACTTAGAAGTCCAGTTTTGCATTTTCACAAGAGAAAGAAAAGCTAGCTCAGGAGTGTTTGAAAACAAACAGATCTGCTTTATAATTTTGCTGCTGGCCATCCCTACACTCAGCGTGTCTGGTAAACAACTGGGTCCCTGGAACATAAATTACAACTCTGACTGGTGCTTTTATCTGAGCAACCACAAGTTCATTCACTTTTACGGTTCACTTGTCAATTGAAAAGGAAACTAATTGCTAGTAGCTTTAACTCTAGCCAAAGGGATCTTGTAAAACTCTTTATCTTCTTGGCTTTGGTCTTTGAGTACTGATCCTCTCTCAACTCCTAATTTTCTTCCAAAATAACAAAGCCTCCCATTTTTGAGTGCTCAGTATGTGCTAGGAACTGGGCTAGGCACTCTTACAGGCATTAGCCCACGGAATCCTCCCTACAACCTGATAATGTCCACGTTGTTGTCCCCATTTTACAGAGTGGAGAAACTGAGGCTCTGAAAGTTAAAAGATTTGCTCGATGTCACACATCTGTCAGGTAGTGAAGCTAGGGTTTGAATCGAAGTTGGCCTGACTCTTGACCCATTTTTACTCTACTAAGCTGTCTTGAAGATGATTTCCTTCTGGGCGTTTTGAGTCTTTATTTTCAGGTCCTCAGCCCCTTTAATTATGTTCCCCTCTCCTTTTCCAATTTAATTTTTATGCTGTATGCCCTATGTCAGTTAATGGCATCCAGTTGCTTCGGCCTTTGTGAATGTCTACACTGCTCTCCGGTTTAATCTGGCTGCCCACCTTAGCTATCAGTGGCTTGGGGAAAGATTCCGCGACCATCTAAGGATGGATTCGGTGCCTTTTATGTGCTCCTATAACTATACAGAATCTCACAGCACATATAGAAGCAGTGATTACCCTGTCTAGAAACTGTTTACTTAATTATCTCTCAACTATACTGAACTATAGGTTCCTGAGGATAGTAGCAATATTGACCCTATTCACGCCTAATGCAATGCCTGGTGCACAGCAGATGCTCCTGAAATAGTTTGTTGAGTGAACGAATAAATGAATTAAGTTATCTATATACCTCAGTCTGAATGAAAAGATTTTCTAATTTAAAATGATGTTCCGGGGTGCCTGGGTGGCTCAGTTGGTTAAGCATCTGCCTTTGGCTCAGGTCATGATCCTGGGGTCCTGGGATGGAGCCCACAATCGGGCTCCCTGCTCAGTGGGGAGTCTGCTTCTCCCTCTCCTTACGCCCCCCTCCTTACACTCTCTCTCTCTTAAATAAATAAAATCTTTTAAAAATAAAATAAAATGATGTTCTAATGATATTCTAACATTTGTTCAACAGAAGTTCATGAAAACACATCTTCAGCGCTTTTCATTCATTATTCAGAGCATAGATCCTATTTTAACTTCAACATTTTAAACTGAGGTGTTGATATTAACCCACAAAGTAAACTCTGACAAGTTTTCAGACCACGTATTGAATTTCTCTGTGAAATTTTAAAATGTGAATTTTTATTGAAATAAACTAAAAAGTCATCTTACTCTTGATAAAAATCTATCAGGTCCCGAAGCCTTTCATTTTAATTGAAAAAATTCTAGTACATAATTATAAAACACAATGCAGGAAATATTCAGAGAAGTATTTCGGGTCTTCACTTGTTATTGTCAATGGCCTGTTGCAGTTTTTCTCGGGGCTATGTGATAAAACTTCTTATCATAATTCCTGAGGAAATAGAAACTCACAACTGTTATCAGAATTTATGCAAAATGTTTTCCCAGGAGATGTTTTTTCCTCTGGCTCAAACATGCGATGATTCTAAATCAGCCAAACTAAAAGAGCAGATCGACGGGATAAAATATAAAGAATAGGAAGAAATAATAGACTTTTCCCTGAAGGATCCTAACCTTGTACATCGTTTTTTAAAAATTGCAGGAGTTTAACTGCTTTATCCTGACACCCAAGGCAAGTCCCTGAGTGACTTGAGAGTCCTTCTGTGGATTCAAGCTGGAATCAGAGAAGGTCAGGGGAGGCCACAGTCAAGTGTCAGCTACCCTGATTTACTGATCAGATATTAACTGTCCTGGTATAGTCATACCATGGCCACACAGAAATGAGACGAATGATCTCCAAGTAAGGGTAGCAGTATGGATGAATGTCACAAACATCGTGTTGACCAGACACAAAGGGGTCTACTTATTATCCACTTCAAAAGCAGGGGAATAAATGGACCTGTAGTGTTAATAGTTAGGATATTAATCAATTAATTCCTGTGCTGTACTTTTCATCTCTGTGACTTAGTCATTTTATAACTGGAAGTTTGTATCTCTTAATCCACTTTATCTATTTCGGCCATCCCCCACCCACCTTCTCTCTGGCTGCCATTGTTTGCTATGTTTAAGAGTCTGTTTGTTTCTTTGTTCATTTGTTTTATTTTTTTTACATTCCACATATACGTGAAATCGTGATGCTTGTCTTTCTCTGTCTGACTTATTTCACTTGGCATTGTAACCTCTAGGTCCATCCACGTTGTCACAAATGGCAAGATCTCATTCTTTTTGTGGTTGAGTAATAATATTCCATTGTATGTATGTCATTTATATAGACCGTATATCACATCTTTATCCGATCATCTATGGATGGACACTTGGGTTGCTTCCAGATTTTCGTAAATAATATTTGTGAATAATACTGCAATAAACATAGGGGTAGGTATATCTTTTTGAATTAGTGTTTTCATTTTCTTTGGGTAAATACCCAGTAGTGGAATTGTTGGAGCTTTCTTATATCTTACCATTCATTCAACCCCAAGAAGACAGAAACTGGCTAGCCAGCTGAAGTGGAAGAAGAAAAGAGAAGTGGCACAAAGTGAAGGGAAGAGCCCAACCATGCATCCTTCCCTTTCTTAGCTGCTGCAGGCTGCTGGCCCAAATCACATGCCAGCTGGGGGAAAATCTGTCTTTAAAGATAAGGCAGAGTTTTTTCTGGTCCCAGACCTCAAGCTGTGTTTGCAGCTAACTTGTACCTTAGAGTGAGAGAAAAGTCATGGGATATCTGCCCACACTCCCATATGGGATTGTCAAGGATTATCCCCACTGAAAGCCGTGGGAACCCATAAGGAAGATGTGTTTTAATTCCATCCATCAGTCATGCATTCATTGTATGGGTTACAGGGGATTTCCATTAATATATTCAGTTTTTTAAGAAGATGATTGCTGAACCATGATTTAGTCTTAGAAAGAGAACCATTTCAGGATCCTAAATTCTGAGTGTGCCTGCCCATAGAGATGATCTATTTTATCTGCAATTGCTTATGGCCATCCATGTCAATTCTTCATCTAAGCTAAACCTCCAGCAGATAAAAGTTTTTAATCTTATACTTCTAGGAATATTTTCATTTTATTTGATGTCTCTCAAACAATGATTCTCAAACTATGGTATGTAACAGAATCACCTAGAGAATTTGGCAGGCCTAGGGAGGTCTATGCTTCATGCCACTTCAATGAGCCTGGGACTCTGTTTATTGTTGGCTTTCTAGGTAATTCCCACACTCCCAAAGTATGAGAACTTCTGTCTCAAAAGATAACGAGTGCTCCTGAATGGGGCATAGGTTTGGAGACATTGCAGTCATGTCACCTGGATCTAACACCCATATTCTTAGTACCATGTAGTTATGCTGTGACAAGAATCGCAGAGATCACACAGTCCAACTGTGCCACAATATAACCTCCTATCTGTGGCCCTGCCCAGTCAGTAGTGTGCAGGGATCAGGGGACACTGAGCCAAGCAAATCTGTCCAAAGGACCACCATGCAGCTTGCTTTTCCCTCTTCTGAAAATGTCCCAGTTCTTGTCATGGTATCTAAATTGTTAGGTGGTGCGGGGTTTGGAAGGAAGGCACAGGATGGAGGGAAATGACCAGGAGGATATTGGAGAATACTGAAGTGGGAAAAAAGCATTTCAAAAATTCATATAAACTTTGGTCTAACGCTGGTACTCAACAGGGGCCAACAAAATTTCTAAAGATTCTTTAAACCTGTTCGGTTTCTGTCCTTCCCCCAAAAGGCTCAAGACATTTAGGGAGATCATAGTTACTTAAAGAGAAATACTCCACGTTCTTAACATATCAGTTAAAGGGTGAATATAATCAATAAGAAAAATGCTAAGATTTTAATAGACAAATGGGACAAGATATAAATAGATACACCCCCATGGGGTGCCTGGGTGGCACAGCAGTTAAGCGTCTGCCTTCGGCTCAGGGCGTGATCCCGGCGTTATGGGATTGAGCCCCACATCAGGCTCCTCCACTATGAGCCTGCTTCTTCCTCTCCCACTCCCCCTGCTTGTGTTCCCTCTCTCGCTGGCTGTCTCTCTCTGTCAAATAAATAAATAAAATCTTAAAAAAATAAATAAATAAATAGATACACCCCCACAAAATACAACCATGCCATAAGATAACATGGAAAAATACTCAGTTCATTTAACTAATAAGCACATAATTAAAACATTTGAAAATGTATATTTAGGCTAGTAAACTTGCAAAAACCACAAATAAATGCTAGGGTAAATGCGGGTAAAATGAAAGGCTTTTGAACATTACTTATAAATCAACATGAGCTAACAAAAGTCGAGGTTATGTTTGTCATTTTTATTTTTTATCTTTAACCTTTTCTTTGGAAAAATTTCAAACTTACAGAGCAGGAACCTTTATGTAATCTTCATCTAGACAGGCCAACTGCTTTATTTTTGTTAATTATAAACTTATTTTAATGTGATCAGTATCATCACCGTCATCATGGGTGAGCATCTGAAAGCAAGTTGCAGACATCAAACCATTCTGCTGCTTTACCCTAAAAACTTGAGTGCATATCTCCTAGGAATAAGGAAATTCTCTCATGCAACCACCGTGTAAGTATCAAAATTAGAAAATGTAACTTTGATACAATACTGTTATCAAATATACAGTCAAGAGGCAGATTTTGCCAACTGCCCCAGTGATACTCTTTATAGTATTTATTTTTCTTCATCTGAGGTCCAGTCCAGCATCCCTCATTGCCTTTACTTGCTTTGTCTCTGTAGACCCTCTTTCTCTTTTTTTTTTAAAGATTATTTATTAAATTGAGGGGGGCGGGGGCGGAGGGAGAGGGAGAGAGAATCTCAAGCAGACTCCCCACTGAGCATGGGGCCCAACATGTGGCTCAGCGTGGGGCTCAATCTCACCACCCTGAGATCACGACCTGAGCCAAAATCAAAAGTCAGACGCTTAGCCGACTGAGGCACCCAGGCGCCCCTCTGTAGTCTCTTTTAATTTGAACCAGTTCCCAGCCTTTCCTTGTCTTTCATGACACTGACATTTTTTAGAGGATGCCTGGTGAGTTGTATGTCCCTTAATTTAAGTCTGCCTACTATCTCCTCATGATTAGATTCATGCATTTTTTTGGCAGAAGTCTATAACTTTTGACCTAATAAATTCCAATTCTGGGAATCTGTTAGGAGAAAATAATTGTAAACATGTAAAAGAGCGTTTATATGGCTTTCAAGCAGCACAAATGTTGGATAATAATAAAACCACAGCCCACATGCTCTGAGGGAATAGTGGCTATCCAGCAGTATGCTCTGTCCTTCATGGCATTATCTTACTTAACTTCTCAGTAACGTGAGTGTGGCAGACTGTCTTCACTGCCTACCCAACAACTACCCTTCCCTGTGTCCCTCTTCTGTTTTGGCAGCTCAGAAGAATGAGTCAGAGCAGTTCTAAGCCAACCACCATCATGCACTCCTGTCTCCAGGTATTTCTTTCCCAGCCTCCCTTGCCGCTGAGGAAAAGCAACAGACCCATTTCTGGCCAGCGAGTTCTAAAGGCAGGTTTCCTGGACAACTTCAGAGAAAGGCAGAACCTCACACAGAGAAAGTGCTGTGGCTGCTCGGAGTCATGGGAGACACCTTGTCAACAGGTGATTGGGTGTTTGAGTTGGTGAATTGTTGAGTTGCTGACCTTGTCCTAGACCCCCTTCCTCCAGTTTCCTTGGACAATCAACTTAGAGATTAAGCTAATTTCTTTGGACCTTTGGTAACTTGCTGCTATAGATATCTCAGATAATGGTAGTAACAGGAATAATTACATCATTGACTATAAGAGTTTCACATTATTTAAGCTTTATAACAATCTTGGAAAGAGGTACCACCGTTAACCGCACTTCACACGTGAAGAATGTGGGCTGCAGCTGAAGTAGAAGCCGACCACAGGATCCACTCAAGCGTGGGTCAGAGTCCAGCTTACCCTCTGCAGAGACAGCAGAAACAAGGGGGAGGAGAAAGTACGACATTTCAGTAGCTGCCTGGAGAATTGTCCAGATGTAAGAACAAAGCAAAGGATGGGGTAACTGATTTTTTTCTTTGGGGAGAAGGAAGTGGACTGATGGGGAAATGGGTCCATGGGGGAGACCTAAGGGAAGTCAGTGAGAGAGCTGAGGTCAGAAATGAGGCAGGGACCAAAGGAGAGGCACTCCAGTGAGAGGTCGAAGGAACCAGACCAGAGGACCAGGCCTGACTTTTTGTCCGCCCTAAATTCTCCCTCTCTCTATGCGATGTGACTTTGGGAAAACTGCCCAAATCCTCTGTAAAGAGCTGTGTAGTTCTTCATTCGTGTCCAGTGTGTGCGCTCAGGTTGAGGAAGATGGTGATGGCCATGTCAGATCTAGGAGGCCTATCGTCTCCTGGACAGTCTTCACCATCCCCCTCCAGGTAGCAAGAGGCTCACCATGCAAGAGCCGATGACCTAGATACAGAAACAGCAAGCACCGTCCGGGAGGACGAAGTCTGAGCTCTTTGACAGGACTGCCATCTTCAGGCCCCGCCCACCTCCAAAGCTTCGTTTCTCCCCACTTCACTCTGCACCCCGCAGCTCCCCTGGTACTTTTAATCCCTGGGTTGGACAGTGGCATGTCTGGGCTCCCTGCTTTGGCACACGGTGCTCCTGGTGCCTGTGACATCGTGAAGGCACGTCTCTGCCTGGCCAATGCTTCCTTGTTGTTTAAGACCCAGCCCCTTGTCACCGCGTCAGTTAAGTCATTCTTCCTCAGCGTCAGTGTCTCTGCCAACACCCTCTCCACAAGAATAAATCACTTCCTCTCTGTGTTTCCTCACTCACCGAGTTTTGGGAAACAAAACGTTCCTGCACTGTCACCGGGAACTCAAGCTTCTTCTTTCCTTTGTAACGCATCTCGTTCCTAGACCGTGAGTTCTGCGAAGCCCGGGAGCAAGGACTGTGCATTATTTTGCCCATAGTATCACTTAGTACAGAGCCTGACATACGGTCACCACTCGGTAAATGTTTGGGGAATGAATAAAAAGCACACATGATAATGAAAGAATGAATTAATGAATTAATGAATTAATCCAAGGTCCTTCTAGTTATAAAATGCTACAGTATGAATATGCCTATTGAAAATGAAATAATATTGCACGTTGGAATATAGGCTAAATTCTAAATTTAAAATATACATATATAAAGTGTACATACAAAAATATAGACACTATGCTTGTATATATATGCTTGTCACCGTGACCATTAAGGGAAAGTTTCTTATTCTTTATTCTTTTCATACTTACAGATTTCTTGTGGCAATACAAGGAATAAAGTGGAGAAAAATAGGAACTCCAATTCTGATGTCCGAGGTATGGCTGGCTTTAAATGCCAGTACAGAAATATTTCTGTATCTGTCTTCAATTATAAGACAACTGTACAAATATCCACTTGTTTGTAATAATCTATGTGCTGGTTTCATTTCTCCACCCAAGAGATAAATACAAAACAGAGCTGGAAGATGTTCTTACACAGGCACAGCTGGAATACTCTAGAGAATAAAAAACGTTCTTACTTTCTTCTGAAAGACCTGTGAAACTCGTTGATTCCCATCCAAGCTCACTTCAAGAAATGCTTACCGGTGTCTGCTCCGTGTTCAATACTGAGTCAGCTATGCATTCATTTATTCAACGAGTACTTGTCCAACACTTACTATGTATCAGGCATTGTTCTAGGCCATAGAGGGAGAGCAGTGAATAAAACAAAAATCTCGGCACTTACAGGATCATATTCTAGAAGCATGAGGGATAATAAACATAAATAAATAAATTATACAGTATGTCAGATAGTGATAAAGTCCTTTAGAGAAAAACAAAGCTGGAGACCGAGTTGGAAGTGTCAGACTAGGGAAGGGGGCATTCTAGTGTTTAACAGATGGTCTCAGAAGGTGACAGATGAACAAAATCTTAGATGGTTTGGGAGATAGGGAAGGAGATGTGCAAGTGATGACACTTTTCTCTGTAGTCCTGCGGACCTTAAATTCCACTAGGTTGTGTTCATTGGTGATGACCTACCCTTTCTAGCTGGTTCAAGGTGCTGTCAGACCCTAAGACATACTCCTTCAGGTAGAGGTGGAAGGTGTAAACTCCATTCACACTTCGAAGGATCAGGAGAGACTGGCTGGGATTTCAGGTGAGGATGGCAGGAAGAACGACACCAGCTAAGAAGGCCCCAGGCCAGAAGGTCTTCCTTGCTTTGACAGAGAAGTAAGGTTTAGAATTAGTTACATGAAGTGGGCCTATAAACGTTGCAGAGATCACACTTGGTTGTAGAGCTATGGGAAGTCACCAAAGTTAACTGTGCAGGGAAGCAGGATGATGACACAAGTGTCTTAGTAAAATTCATACAACGTTAGAGTCCGATTCAATCAGAGTAAAAAGAAGTGACAGGCAGGGAAGCCATTAAAAACTTTTTTTGTGCTATTACCCAGACATTGATTGCTGAGGGCTGGGCCGGAAGGGAAGCAGCAAGGACAATGACACTAAATAAGAGTGAAATTTATGAAACATAAATAACAGGGCTTGATGGACAATTAGATCCAAAGGGTAAAGAAGAGGAAGAAGTTAGAGCTGACACATTCACAGAGTTCAGAGAGAGGCAAGCAGATGACATCAGCCTGAGACGGAGGGCTCTATCAGCCAAGCGTGGGTGGTGGGGTGTGAGGGTGGGGAAGGGTGGTGGTTCTGGGTCACACAGTCTGTGAAAACCTGGGGCCAGAACGCAGGTTTCCTGCTTTTCCCACCCTAGATGACTCCAAAGTTCTAAAACTGGCAAATGGGGAAATAGGGCCACCAATAGAAATGAGTGATTGTAGAGGGATAGCCAGCTTACAATTGGGTAGAGGAGACCGAGAGCATCAGTTTTATATTTAAGGAGTTTGAGGATATTCAAATGGACGTATTTGGGAGAAAGGCGTCAGTTTAGAATTGGAAATGACTCTGTCCCTTTCTAGTTTGTGATCTTGGGCAAATCACTTAACCTCTCTGAGCCTCAGTCTTCCTGGTCACAAAGTAGGAATACTGTTATTACTTAATGTTTGTAATTAATTAATCAATACTTGTAAAGGCCCAGAACAGGACTTGGTGCAAGGTAAGTGGTATTTGTTTGTCAAATAAAATACTCATGATGCAATGTAAAGAAAGAGGTTGACTTTCTGGAGAGGTAAGGAGACAGAGGCAAGGCTGAAGGAGAATTTGCCATAATAGACCTTACATCTGTTATAGACGTCAACAGAGGTGGGCGCCTCGGTGGCTCGCTTGGTTAAGCGTCGGGGTCTTGATTTCAGCTCAGGTCATGATGTCAGGGTCGTGAGATGGAGCCCTGAATTGGCTCTACGCTGGGTGTGGAGCCTGCTTGAGATTCTCTCTCTCCTTCTCCCTCTGCCCCTACCCCCACTTCCCCACCCTGAGCTTGCTCTCTTTCTCTCTCTAAAAAAAAAAAAGTCAAGGGAGGAATTTCATGAAGGTGAAACGAAATCGGATAACACAGAGACAGAGGGGGCGGCCAGGAGAGACACCCAACTACAGGGAACTAAAGAAGTGTGGGAAAGCCAGGTGTTCAGCTAGTGATCTGTGATCTGTGAATGTATCCCGGAGCAGATACGTTTTAAAAATAGACATCTGACTACATTAGTGGATAACATATTCACGGTGAATTGTTCAAAGGCTGTTGAGGAAATCTGGAGTCATCTCTAACCATCTGAGAATGGAAAGCATGGAGCATAATGCTGGCCTAACCTTTATAATTCGATACCAAATACGAAATTGAATGCAGCATGACCTGGTGTAAGGTGGGAGATTTCATGATTCCATTCCTCCTTACCCACCCACCCCCAAAAAAGTTTTCCTTGATTGCAAATTCTGAAAATTTAAGCTACTCTCATTACATTTTATTTGTGTTTGTGTGGAAACCAAAATATTTCTGCTGTGTAGGAACATGTGTGTCACAAACATTTAGAAACTCAGAGGAGCCAAATGAAATGCTGACTTGGTACATAGCCGACTCAAGACTCTGGTGTAAGAAATTGTCTACAAATCACCCAATTGCTCCCAGTTTGAGAAGTCATCACAGAATTGTTTTCTTAGCATTTCTCGATCTAAATATTGGCTTATACATCCCAATGCAGGAAATAAACTTAGAATTTCGGAAGTCAGAAACTGCACATTACAAAAAGCTTTCTTTCCTTTCGATCCTTTTTCATAGCCTATATAATAATGTTGGACTGAAGAACTTTGTTTTATATGCTTAAAGGCATTGGTATTTGCAGGGAAAAGTCACCTAACCAGCTCTGAGGAATTACTAAACTAACAGAGCCAACGAAAACCAGAGAAAGGAAGGCCATCAAGAAGAGATTCAATTCAGTCCTTAAGTGTTTTACTAATATATTAGGTTGCAAACTACAAACCAGCAGTGCCGGATAGGAATATATGTGACCCTCATAAGTGAACTACGTGTGTAATTTAAATTTTCTTTCACCCAGGCCACACTTTAAAGAGGGAAAAACAAACAGGTGAAATTAATTTTAATATTTTATTATTAAAATAGTTTTATCCTAATATCAAAACTATCATTTTAACATGTAACTAACATAAAAAAACACTAACAGGATATTTTGCATTATTTTCTTCTACACTGTCTTCAAAATCCAATGTGCATTTTACAACTCAGTACATCCCAATGCAACTAACCATTAGTTCCAATGGTCCATAGCCACACTGGACAGTAGTGTAGCTCTGAACCAAAAATATCTTGCTTTAGTATTTTTTAAAGGGCAAGTTGACAGAGGCAGAATTTAGAGAGCGCTCAATTATAGCAAAACTCAGAGCCAACCAGTAACTTGAAATAAACATGTACTTTCCCACTCTGGTGAACATTGGGACTTTTCTGATTTTTCTTGAGTTGGGTCTGGGCCTCTTAGCGGACTTCTGGGTCTGCAACTGAAATAAACAGGGCTGCAGCATATTCTTGAATCACAGGAAAGAGGCGTGCAGTGTTTTCCCAGAGAAAAGCATTTGTCCTCCTGCTGGAAAAAAAAAAATTGAGGGGGGCGTTGGGGGATAATTTACAATGTTTATTCCTTGGCTGGATTCACTGTATTTACATAAAGTGCCCCAGGAAGGACGAGGGACACATCTTTTGCAAAAGTTGATTTGTACCCTGGTTGGTCGGTTGGCTTTGTTTTCCTATCTGCCTCCCTTCCCGCCCCCCCCCCGCCCCCCCCCCGCCCCCACCAGGCTTGGTGCGGACCCTTCAGGAGGCCCAGCGCGGAGACAAGCAGGGCTGGTGTCCCGACTTCGCCGAGTGCGCGGGGCGGGCGGACCGCGCGTCCCCCCTCTTGCCCACAGGCGCTGGCAGCCTCGCGGCTCCGGTCGGATGGAGTTTCCGGCCTGGCTCAGTGGTCGCGGGGCCCTCCGACCGCGCTCGCTAGTGCCTGAGGTCAGGGCCCCGGCCGGAGCGCGCCGTCGCTCGGAGCATCCGGAGGGCAGTTCCGCGGTGTGTCCACACCCTCCCGCCCGCCGCTCACTGCGTGCCGGGCCGGACGCCGGGTGGCTGGCTGGGTTCGCCGCCGCCGCTCCGAGGCTGGGCCCTCCCCCGCGGTGACTGCAGCGCCGAAGGTGGAAATGCGGAAGTTTCCAGCCCCGACTGACAGATGAGGCTCGCGTCCCGCTCGGCGTGCGCTGCAGCGGCTCCGCTGCGCGCCGGGCCCCCGCCGTCCGCGCCCCGCGCCCCGCGCCCCTAGAGGCCGCCGAGCCGCGCGCGGGCCATGGCCACGCTGCCGGGCGCAGAGCGGCGCGCGTTCGCGCTCAAGATCAACAGGTAAGAGCCGCCGCCGCCGCACCGCCCAGCCGGCTTAGCGCCGCTCGGGGGCCGAGTCCCGGGGACCGCCCGGCGGGGTGCACCTGAGACGCCCCTCACCCCCCCTACCCCGGAGCGCCCGGCCCTCAGAGGCTGCCGCGCTGGGGCCGCGGAGCGCGCCACAGCCTCCGCGCGCGCCGGCCTCCGCCCGTGCCTCCGCGAAGATCCCAGCCCTCTCGGGTGTCCCGGGCCACCAGCGTCCCTTCCCTGAGCGAGCTCTCGGGGTCCCCTCCCCGACCCCGCCTCGCCCGCGCAGCCCTCGGGTCTGACAGGTGGCCGCGCCGGGGAGGGGTGAAGGGAGCAGGGAGAGCGGTGCTGGGCTCGCCGCGGGCTTCCTTATACCCTGCGCCTTCCTCTGAGGCTGCTGTGACATGGGGCAAGGCAAGAAGCGGCTGCAAGCAGAGGTGTGTTTCCAGGCAGCTGCTTGAGAACTTTGGCTGTTCTGAGTAGGGCTCTTTCCCCTCTCGTATTTTTCCCGAAGAAGTTTGGCTCCTTGGACATCGCTATTTTTATTCCCTGGTCCAAAGGAGCCGTGAAGTGGAAAAAGTGATTTTTTGAATTCTCCACTTAAATAAACAGAAAGGAATGGCCTGTGGCTGGCATTTTTACATTTCTAGCGCTCCGGCAAGGCCCTAAGGACCATGAATCCGCCTCACCGTCCAATTCATAATCCAAATCGCACACACTCGTTGTAAGCACAGTCACTGCTCAAAGTTCTCGCCAGGGCTGCTTCAGCTGCAGTTTTCCCTCCGCTGAAAAGTGCTGACAAGTATTGGGGGACGTTTTTGTCTTGGCCTGAGAATCGAGACTGTCCGGTTAAAAGATAACACGAACCTGGCCCTGAAGGGTCAACTTATTATTCTAGTGTGTCCTCACTGCTCTAGGACATGTTATTCTTCTTGTAGCTGAGCCCGTAAGAGGGTAGTTGCACCGTATTATTTTGTGTGTGGAGAGCGTCCAGAGGTTGGAGCCACAAGGCATTAGAAGCCCACAATCATCAGGCGGTAAGGACCTCTCGAGGGCCCACTGGGCGTTATTGCTGTTTGATGTCCGCCTGCTGGGTAGCTGTGGGCAAACCATTCCTCCTACCTATTTCTTCATCTTTAAAATGAATTTCATTATTAATGGGCATTATATATTAATGTTGCAGTACCAGAGGTACTAGTTAATAGGCATGAAGCCCATTAGGAATCACCTTATGGGGATTTTTTTTTTTTTTTTTAAGGTTTCATGGCTGTTGCAAGCCAGAAGGGGCAATGAATTCATTTGGGGAGTATTGGAATCGAACTGAAGTTAGCAATGGGTGTGCCACTTGCCACAGCTGCTGCTCCTTGGTCCCTGTGAATTTTAGGTCAGGAAGCATGGCTGGGACAGAAAGATGTTCGAGACTGTGGGGTTTGGTGGAGTCCATCTTGGGGGAGCAGCAGGACTGAGCTAATGCTATAGGCACTCTTGAAAGCAGCAGTGGGGTTGGTGTGGCCTGGGGGTTAAGAATAAAGGTCTTTGCTAGAATCACACCTGCTTGCAGAGTCACCCCCTGCTACAAACTGTGTGACGTGGGGCCTGTCATTTAACCTCTCTAAACTTTGGTTTCTTTGTATGTCAAATGGGATCATCATTGGACCTACTTCTTGTGACTGTTGGGAAGATTGAGTGAAATAATGTCTAGACGGTGCCTATAGTGTGTGGCTCAGAATAAGTGTTAGCTGTTAGCTGTACTCATCGACATTGCCATCAGCTTCATCATCTTCTCTATCGTCATAGAATTTGAGAGCCTAAGGAAGAAGGGTAGGAGAGGAAGCTGCAGTTGGAGAGCACTTTGGGCTGGGTCTGACGTTGCCAGTGGCAGGTTGGAGCTGCTGGGGGTGATGTTCTCACTCATATGACTTCCATCCCTGTGCTGAGATCACCAGACACACCCAGTGGAACAGAATGTGTGATGCTATCTGAACAAGAAGAGCCCCATTCAAGCGAAGTATAAAAGGTTCCCTAATTGGTTCCCTAATCCTCAGGCAAGAAAAAAGATTGGATATTCCTGTTGGGGGGGGGGCGTTCTGTTTTCCCTTTTGAAGCATTTGTGTATTAGGTGAAAGAGTTATACCAAGGAGCTTAACAGAAAGTATTGTTCAAAGGAGTGGATTAGTAAGGGCATACCTGCTTTTAGTATCATATTAAAACCATTTATTGATTACTTACTCTGTCCCAGACACCATGATATGCTTCATGGATTATACCGCTGAATCCTCACAAAAATTCTAGGAGACTCACATGAAGTCTCATGTAGAAGGACAGTGAAGCTTGGAGATGTAGTTTGCAAAAGGCCATGCGATTTGTTGAAGGCCACACAAGCAGCAGTAGCAGAGATTACAAATTACTCCAAAGACTGTGCTCTTAATTGGGCATGTGCTATTTTGATGCCTGAGCCTTAGTGATTTCCTTTAAAAGCAAGCAGGGAATTGTTTTTTGTTTTTTGTTTTTAATTGTCATCTCAGTAGCAGCACTGGCAAACTTTTCTATGTTCTGATCGGTTTCTTAAACCACCAATGTGAATTTTGCAATTTTGCAGTTGGAAAAGAAAATGTTTTCCCTTGCATGCCTACGCGGTGTTGAAATATGGCCCTCCATACATTTAGCATGGGTTCCTATTTTTCCTATTTTTTTTTCACCTTTCTACTTGGAATGAGACCAATTATCCCTTGAAAATGTTTGTGGGGGTAAAATCAGCATGCTTCCTATTACGGAAATATTCAAATCTGATATATTAAAATTTTTATTTGTAAAGAGCTCAGTTCTGCCCACACCAAACCTCAAGAAAGAGCGAGCAGATTAACTCATGGGGGGAAGAGAATGTCCCCTACTGTTCCCAAATTCTGTGGCTTCCTGCAAGCAGCATTGCTCAGTTTTGTGGCAGGGCCAAAGCAAAACAGGAACCTGGGAATGCCCACCAGTGCCCATCCCCCACGGTCGCCCTGGCTCTCCCACGCTCTGATGAAGCCTGAATTCCCATATGTTGGAAATCCACGTGTTGGAAGAGTCCCATCCTCTAGGACTTTTTGTTTGTTTTGTTTTGAGCACAAAGTATAATTGTATGATGTAATCATGTGACCCGTTACAGTTAAAGGTTTCTCTGGAACCCACCTCTCAGGAAGATACAGGAGAAAAGATCTATCACTGAAGTTTTCTGACTGGAGAAGTAAAAT